>NC_060901.1:17677404-17977404 GCF_014805685.1 Silurus meridionalis
TACAGTGAGAATGAAGAAGAATCCCAATGAACAGTTCAACACGTCTCCTTTCATTGTAGCCACAGCTGCACTTCCCACATACAGCAGAATCAGCGATATCAACCTCCTAAAATAGATTTCCCCGCATTTTCGTGCACTTTTCTCTATGTATTACTGTTTTCCTGGAAATTAAAAATGATGGCAAATTGTGCATTTCTGTACACCAGGAAAAAAAACACAAAAACGTTTTGCAATCGACCAAATCCATTTCTTCTCCTCCATCAGCCATTGTGGAAAAACCGCTATAAAATCCAAACAAATATATTTGAGTTTGTGCAACTGCTACAGATGTGATTTGTGAGCTTTGACTAGTGCGCTCTCTGACCAAATCCAATGATGTGAAAATGCAGACGTTATTGTACGCCTCCTAGGGGGCTCGGAGCGGCCAAATCGCAGTCTGATTGGTTGAAGCAACAGCAACATTGATTCAAATCTACCGAGAGCCTGCGCTGTTCATTTTTGAAGGCTTAACGGCAATTTACGCGATGTGACGGCTGAAATCTAAACGGATAGAAACTCCAACGTGAAATTACAATTGGAGGCGATGCTATGAAATGAAAAGAATAGACTATTGGGAATTGAATACATATTCATGGATAAAATTATAAAAAACATTATTCAGTGATTCTGATTTTGAGTTTAAGCACAAAAGGTTTTGCTGGCCCTGATGGCCTGCCATTGATTTTAAATAAATTTGAATATGTCAACTGTTGCGTGTTTATTGTCGTGGCTTCTTCTCCAAGTCACTTTTGTAGACATTTTTTTTATCTCAATGAGTTATTTTTTATCCTGGTTGAATAAAGGTTACATACTGACTCATTTTGTTAATGACAGGTGTGTGATAATTATGTTTGACTGTAAGCACGATCACATGCCCGTGCACATAAAGTTCACTATAAACCTTTATTTATCCCACAGTGGGAAAATTGCCATGTTACAGCAGTGAAAAATATTATCAAATATGAAGCAAAGTCCAAAAATCTATATAAATATAAAAGAAAAAAACAACACTATCAAATGATACAAAAGAAAAATGTCCTAAGTTATTGCACAGTTTAAACTGTTGTTATTGCACAAAAATTTATTTATTTCTTTTTATTATTTATTTCTTTTTCTGATCTACAGTTTAAAAAATCAGTATTAACAATGTGTATTATGGTGACTGGGAGCAGCTCTGATTGTAAAGTCTATGAGCACCTGTTATATTAATTTTATGATAATATTTATAATAGCAATGCACATATTGATCCTAATAAATTTGAACTGAATAGCAGTGAAAACTATTTTGATCCCCCAGAGCTTCAAGGCATCATTGGTCAAGCTGAAAATGATGGTATACTGTAGTTTCATACTTTTGTGGCCTAGTAATAAATAAGTACTACTTATTTTACTGTAAGCAAATAGATAAGCTGATACTTGTGCTTTTGGAAGTAAAAAGTAATGTAATGCCTGGGAAGTGGTGACTATGTTAGAGGGAATTTGAGATCAAATTCGGCAGGGACTTGACAAAGCACCCCCAAACCTAAACCCTCACAAAAAGGGCTCAATCTGAAAGCGGTTCCTACCCTTGGCCTTCCTCATGGTAATACAGCTGGGCATTCAAGACATTGAGTAGGAAATGTGTTGCATAACCAAACTGTATATGGCTCTGGTCTTCCACCATTGTGCAAGTTTATGCAGCAGATTGAAACTCTGTGAGGACAAAAAGATGCCTGCCTGAAGAACACGACTCCCAGCGATCATACTCTATCATGGTATCTGATCTTAACTCTCCTATCGTCAGTGAGTTGATTCTCTGTACGATGTACTTGACATGAACAGGATCTCATTGTTGAAAGATATTGAAGAGGGTTACGAACGACTCAGAACATCAGACATTCCAAGGACCAACAAATGGAGCACAACAGTAATGTCACGAAAAACATGATGCTCCTTCAATATTGACAAAAGTACAAGAGGAACACTTGAGAGGCTCCTGAGAGTCCTACAATTACATTAAAGGAACGGCAGGAACATGCAATAAGAGTTAACTCAGCGGGAATGCTGTAAAGCTCGGGAATGTCGTCGGAGCGGCCCGCACACTCACTCTCTCGGGTTCGCGATGACAAATCCGCGGTTTCTCTTTTGACAATTATTTTCGAAGGTATTGCACAGTAGACATCGAATTACAACAAAAAAATAAATAAATAAAGTGCCTGTCAAAAGTTTTGGAACACCTAGGCTTTTATGGTTTTTTGAAACACACATGCATGCTACTTTTGTTTCTATGCATACATTACTAGGTAATGTAACGGTAAAAATATTTACTTTGAAAAACTATTTTATGTATGGAAAAATTTTCATTTAGAGGTGAAATATTTTGTTGTGTCTCTTGAGGTGTTCACTAGATTTCTTTCCAATCCAGTTCATCCCACAGCAGTTCAATAGGATTTAGGTGCGGTGACTGGGCAGGTCATTCCATGATAAATATCATTCCAGTCCACTGTTTGCTCTCTAAATAACACTTACAGAGCTTAGACGTATGTTTCAGATCATTGTCTTGTTGTATGGGGAAGTCGGTACCAATTGGCCGAAACATAGAAACAGAAACCTTTATGCTAAAACAGGCTTCATGCTAAAACAGAACTGCTCTAATAAACGTATACACACAGTAGGCCACTCATCATGAATACTGTATATGAATAGGACGTCTGAGAGCCTACAAAACAACCAAACAGCTTTCCACTGAGGCCCCATTGAGATGGCCAGCAGTTTAACATTCCCTGACACGAAACTGAAAGTAGCTTGAATGACGGAAACTGTAGCTCGTCAAGCTTCTCGTGATTTGAAGTATGTACAGTATCTACTGAGACTTATTTTTCTCTGAAGACAATTTGCACTGGAATGATCAGAAAACAGTCACACAACCGTCATTTGCTGGAGCAGTGTGTATGATGCACCCAAGCAGAGCACCAGGGATCTTATAATCAAAGCAGTAACTGAAAATGTTATAAGCTCATGGGGAATGACTGGAGCAGGACAAACATCTGTTGGTCCATCTGTCTCCGTGACTAGCTGAATGAACTCAGGACCCCTCAGGACGCTCTCAATGGTGCAAGTGTAAAAGGTCCTTCGCACCTGAGAGGGAAGTTTAAAGTCCCTTAAGCGTCTCAGATGATACAGACGCTGCTGGGCCTTCTTCATCAGGGTGTTGATGTGTCAGGACCAAGACAGGTCCTGTGTGATGTAAACACCTAGGTACCAGAAACTTGGTTTGACTGCTTCTTGCTGAAGTCCACTATCAACTCCATCGTCTTGCTGACGTTCAGGAGAAGATTGTTCTCCTGGCACCATCTCTGTAGGTTTTTAACCTCCTGTAGGTAGGCCGTCTCGTCATTGTTGGAGAACAGGCCCACCACAACAGTGTCATCAGCAAAATTGATGATGGTGGTGGTTGATGAAGCTTGTTGTATGTTCTATGAGGATGTGCTAGCGCTTAGCTAGTGTTAGTGCTCCATTTTCTTCATATTGAGGTTTCTCTGAGACAATCCTAAATAATATTCACTGACTTTCAGGATGTCTAATAAGAAATATGTTCAGCTGCATAGTTGTCATGCCACAGTGCAACTCCAGCCTGTTCCCAGCTAACATCATTGTTTTAGAACATGGCCACCACAGATTCTGCTTCCCAAGCTGTACTCTTCTCTGTCACTCTCATAGTAATCAAACAGCCCTTTTTTCGATGACTTATACTCACAAACGCAATGTAAAATTGTATTTTTCCTTCACAAACAAAGCAAAGAATGTTTTGTTTTTTTGGCTTGTTTCTATTCATACTATCAGTAGTTGCTATGCACAATGACAGGCTCTGGTCTATCAAACACTCAGTGTACGGCCACTCCTACTCCTAGAGTCACTTCCTTTCCTACCAGCATGTATTATGGAGGTGGGAGTAAAATTGAGAACCATGAGAACCATGACCTTCACCCACACAAACAGGACAAACCTGCAAAACCCCACACTCTAGGAACCTGAAACCAGGATTGAAAAATATGGCAGCTCTAACAACGGCTCAGGACTTAAGATGTTGTTGATATCAAGAACGCCTCAGTCAAAATGAAGTTGTAAGGGCGTCACACACAGTTCATGCTACATCTATTTTCTAACTGTAAACTGTGAACTGTAATAGGCAGTTGAAATTTGATAACATACATTTATCCGGTAAACAGTATAGCAGCTTGATCTAAGTGGTTTTAGACATTACTTCAGCATTGCTCACGGTTATATGATTAGGAATGCCAGGTTTCAGCAACATTTTCACCCCAGCTCGAAAAATGTAGGCAGGATAATAATAATATGGCATTTTGCAAAAGCCCTTATCCAGAGCGACTTACAATTGAGCAGGTGAGGGTTGAGGACTTGCTCAAGGGCCCAGCAGTGGTAGCTCGGTGGTGGTGGGATTTGAATTTATGAGTTTCTGATCCATGCTTTACCCACTGAGCTATCACCTCTAACATTACTAGAATTGACAGTCTGAATGGGAAACAAGTCAAATTTTTGATGTACAAACAACATTTGCAATTAATTTTTTTGGGTAAATCTAATAATAAAATTTTTTCTATACACTATAACACTATAATTTATTATTATTATTATTATTATTATTATTATTATTATTGGATCTGGAGGATTTGGAGGTTGTGGGTTTGAGTTCTGGCTATACCAGGCTGCAACTCTTGGGCCCCTGAGCAAGGCCCTTAATCCACTATTGGTGCTCAGTTGTGGGAATGGGAATAAATTACCCCAGCATGTTAGTCCCTAATATATAATTATAATATAACTAATATATATATATATATATATATATATATATATATATATATATATATATATATATATATATATATATATATATATATTAAAATACTATATATTTATTTATTTATAATAATTATTATTATCATTATTATTATATAAACCCATTATTGATACATATACACTCAATCAGCTACTTTAAAAATGCTTGTTATTAGATTTTATATTTTTCAGTCTGTGATTTTTCCAGCTTGATTGACAGGACACGTCATCCCGCCTTGACTCCGCCCACTCGCCTTCTTTACTGACGCGATCAGCTTACGGAAGTACTTGTGTATGAGTGAGTGTGAGTGTCTATAATCGTGTCTATCATGTAATCGTGTGTGTGTGTATCGGACAGCCTGAGAACATACACCAGAGCTGTCTCTTTATTTTGTTTTGTTATTTTAATACGTGGTTTCTTTTTAAGTGGTGTGATTCACTGCTGTCTTTCTGACGCTGCCATGTTGCAGGACCGAGTGGAGTTCGGATCCTAAAGAGATCCCAGAAAACAAACAATCCACCGGGAATTTTTTTTGGGGAAATCCAGTAGGAGAACTACCGGAACTTTTCCTTTATCTTTCGGATTAAAGCACATCTACAGATGAAGTCGGATCTCAGGCTGCGTTGACTGAGTCAGTGATCAGATTTGACGTTTATGATTTTATAAATGTGTATGTGTGTGTTTTAACGATTTCCTGCCGTGAAAAGTGAAGTAAAGAGACAGAAAGAGTGTCAGAGAGAGAGAGAGGAAGAGGAAGATTGAGGAGGATGAGTGGAGCTCCAGCGCACAGGAGGCCCCATAATGCGAGCTCCAGGCTGCTCTCCGGGCAGGACAACGACACGCTGTTCGCTCACCTGGGCCGGAAATGCACTGTAAGTCCCCCAAGTCTCCCACTCACCTGATCACTGCTTCAACCAAACCTCAAACTCCTTCATCCTCAAACTCCTTCATCCTGGTCTTAATTTGTCCTTTTTTACCCTAATTCTAACTTTTGATTTCTTCTACTACTCCAACCTAATGATGATAATGATTATAATAGGGAGAAGGAGGAAGATTATCCAGGTCACGCCAAAAAAAGCTCCCATGCGGTCTTTCTTGTTGTTTTTGTTTGTTTGTTTGTTTGTTTGTTTGTTGGCTTGCTGCTGGCTTGTTTGTGCATTTATTTATTTATTTAATCTTCCTCCTTGGTTTTTAAAGTTTCTATAAAAAAAGTTTTGTAAAATGTATAATAATGATTTAAAGGAAAAAGTGAATGTATGGTGAAAAAATAACACAAACTTGGTTTATATATAAATGTATATACACACACACATAACCAAGTTTGTGTCTTTATATAAAAAAGTATATATATAAAGTCTTAATAAAAAAAAATATTGTTTAGAATATATATATATATATATATATCAATAGAACATATATCTCAAATAAAAAATATAAATAAAGCTTCAATAAAAAATATATTGTATAGAAATATAAAAATATATATGTATAATAAATATTAAATTGTAAATTTATATATGTATTTTTATATATCAAATATAATTTTATATATATATATATATATATATATATATATATATATATATATATATATATATATAATATTATAATTTTATAATTTTAAGAAAAAGATGGGATGGATTGAAAGACATGGGAAGTTGGTTGAAAAGCACGTATTAAAGATACCAGTGGGTTTATTGGTTATCATGTGTGAGATATTTATTTAATACTGGCAAACAGCAGTAGGAGTCAAATCCTTGTGCTAAGGAAGTATTCAGTATTACAGCTTGTTTATTTAAGCACATTTTTCTTTAAAAAAAAATCCCAGCTGTTCTTTCTTTAAAGCATAGAAACCTAAATAGTTTTAATTAAAGCCTGTTTAGAGAACAATTAAAAAAAGGAGATATTTCACAAGCAGAGATGCATTTCTGACACGAAACATTGGTGTCTTTGGCATATGTGTATTGCATACACAGCTTTCCAATGGGCCATGAAATATTCCAGCATTCCGGTCCAACCTGGAATTATGTCATCTATCACAGGTCATTATCTGGGGCAGAGGTGGGAAGTAACGAAGTACAAATACTTCATCACTGTGCTGTGTAGATTTTTCTGTATCTTTTCACTATTTGTTTTTCAGACAACTTTTTAATTTTACTCATAAAATTTTTACACAAATTGCTGTACTTTCTACTTCCGACATTTTCAAACCAGCCTCATTACTTTAGTTTGAATCTATTTGGTGAAATGGCAATATTTTTTTTTCTCATTTCGTGCCGTTTTCAGCCCATTGACCTATTTCCTGTCGCGGCGCGGCTTTTTCAATCTACCGCTGGTTTATCATTTCCTGGCTCTCGCGCACCACAGACATGGGCTAGTTAACGAAGCTCACAATGAGCGTGGCAGAAGGCAACTAGAAGTTTGGGGTTAACGGATGAGACAATGATGTAAACATGACTGAGACATTCCTGATCACATGATCATCTTTTCTTTGCTTGTGTATGGTGGATGTTCAGCCTGGATACATTCGTTAGAGAACAACATTTAAAATTAGTTTAGTTTCGCACATTGGGCATTGTACCGCTCTGGGGGTCGACAAACGCATTACAGTGGGTGCGTTTTGTGACAATTTTTTATTGGACAGTTAAGAGCATTACTTTATTCAAATTTGTGAAGGGTCTACTTTTATTTGTATACACTCATAAAAAACAACAGCTTTTGTAAGATAAAGAAAAGACAGGGGGTGCTCTCTGTCATCTCTCTTCACAGACATAATTAAAACAACCGGAATCTCAGTGAATATTTGCCTCACAGACATAATAAATATATTATTTAATGAATTTAAATAAACCAACATCAAATATTCTCTGTAATCCGTATGAAAGCTAGTAGAGTTTCAATTTCTCCGGTGTCATCTCCATAACCGTCCGTGTGGAAACATAGCAAAAATGTAGTTTGCTGATGATTTACGTAATTACGTTTCACTAATAATAAACATACATTTGCATAAAGCATCCATATTTCTCCATACACATGTTGATTAGAGGATTAAAAACGTAAATTATTCATTTATGGTACATTTTAGAACATTAGAATATTTTTATAGATTGACATAGCTAATATTAATATGATGTGAGGTCTAGTTACCAGCATGACAAGAAAAC
Organism: Silurus meridionalis; assembly: GCF_014805685.1. NCBI lineage: Eukaryota > Metazoa > Chordata > Actinopteri > Siluriformes > Siluridae > Silurus > Silurus meridionalis. The sequence goes on from NC_060901.1 coordinate 17,685,445, forward strand.
AGGAAGTAGTAAAAACTGCTTTACTTCAACTTAAGTTAAAAATGTCAGTGCTTCAGCTTTTACCAGTCTTTTAAAACAATAGTATCTGTACTTCTACTTCAGTAAAGGATGTGTGTACTTTTGCCCTCTCTGTGTGGGGGTTTATTCAGTCTTTACAGTGGGTAAAGTGCCTTCTGTAGGACCCTGTCCTAGATAAGTGACCTTCAGGCCACACTTGCGTCAGCTCTTGTTCCAGACCGGGCTGTACTTCCTCATTCCTGTGCAGTTACCTGTGTTTAGGCGGGTGTGTGTAAGTGTTCAAGGAAATAGCAGGAGAAGAGAGAAAAAAAAAAACTTCCTTCTCGGTTAAGATGGAGTTTAGAAAAGCAGCAGTGAAGTCATGCAGTAATGCATTTCAATGCAGAAAAGTTTATCCAGTAAATCCAGCATATTCATGAATTGCGTTTTCATTCCACCACCATGATCATGAGATCATCATCGTCTTCAGACTCTCACTTAACTTCCCTTTGTTTCGTCGTTATCAACCAGTAGCTTTTGCCCCCATCAAAACCCATTGTTGTTATAAAGGGGTGTAACGGTACACAAAATTCACGGTTCTGTATGTACCTCGGTTGTTAAGTCAGGGTTCGGATAAATTTCCATACGGTTAGGGGAAAGAAATGCAAAACATAAAATTGCTTGGCTTTTTGAATTAAAATTAAAATAAAATGTTTATCAAAAAGTCATTTATTATTATTATAAATATTTCCATGCATCAACGTTTGGAAAAAAAAAAAAAAACAATTTAAATAAAAGGCCTGTTTGGTTTAAATACAAAATTTTTTTTTTAAGATAAAATAGAGAAATTCAAATGAATGCAATTCAGTTTTTTATTAGATTGATTACATTGAGTAATGGATTAGATTAACTAAATAAAATGTAATCAATAAAAAAAGTAAATAAATAGTTAACATCTGTTGGACCCCATTTGGGTAATACAGATGTGTATATGCTGTAAGTGTGTGCATTTATTTTACATTTAATATTTCCTTTTCTAAAGATATTTTTTTCTTAACTGTTCTATTTACTTCAGCACACTTTAATCTTGTGTGTAAGGCTGAAACGATTCCTCTGGTAACTTAAGTAATTCGAAAACACAAAAAAGCATAGAGGCGGCTTCGTTTAGTCCATTTAGGTACTGTGTTTCCCCACGGACCATTATTACTGACACACCACCTGCTAAACTCTGGACCACTCTGCATCCTTTGCGTGGAAAGTGGAGTACACATGTTTTCAGTCTCGTTTTGTGCGTACGCCACGTTTATATATTAGACCCCTGGACAGAACACAACACAAAAGAAGTACAGTGGAACCTGATTATGTCGATGTCCTAGGGGGTTGCCAAAAAGCATCGAGATAAATGAAAATCAATATGGCGGCAATATATTAACATGCTTGAAATTTCTTTATGTACATGATGTGCGTTAATAAATGAGAATGTGCATGCACGTGTTTTTGGAGGGTTTTTTACACAACAGCGTTGCCGCGATTTGTTTGATGAAGGCATGCTATAAAAATGTACATACATGTTTGTTAACTGTCAGGAATCCACCTGTCACGCCCCCTTCGGCATGGCAGGTGCTTTCTCGGCTGCTTTCTCTGAAGCTCCCGGCTTCAATCGCGCACATATGGTGCTCGTTTAGCATCATCACCAGCTCCTATTTAAACCTCTCACTTCCACACTCTCACCGGGTGTTATTGTTGGTATATGTTGGTTCATGGCGGTCGTTGTTATCGCTCATGCGTATCCCGGTACGTGCCTTCCCACCGGCTTTCTCTCAACGGCTGCGCTTTTTTTCCCAATGCACATCGAGGATCGGGGGAATCCGGCCGTTGTTAATTCTATGCTTGTGCTGCTCATCCTACGTTCCGCGCTGCGCTCCTATCAAGCGCCGCGCCGAGTCACGCTCCTACCAAGCGCGGCTTTCGCCTCCCGTTCATCGCATAACATTTACCAACAAAAGGCATATGTGCACTAACTAACGGCAGAGATTCACCAGTAAACAATACAACACCTGTAGCATCTGTAAGGCTTGATTTTTCCGCCACTTTCGGGGCTGCACCGTGCCGATCGAGGCAAATTTTTCCCCCCTTGTGCTCGAGATATTAGGGTTCCGCGACATAAAAAAGTCGACATAACCGATAAAAATGCTTAGACAAAGTGAGAATTTGGCACTTCAAAATCGTGGACTTAATAGGGTTGTCGAGGGTTGCCACTGTAATTTGAAATAGTTTTTAAAATAAAATTTTTTATATTTTTAATTAGAATTATATATATATATATAAAATCTTGTAAAACCCGAATTCCGGAAATGTTGGGACGTTTTTTTTTTTTTTTTTTTAAATAAAATGAAAACCAAAAGATTTTCAAATCACATGATCCAATATTTTATTCCCAATAGAACATAGAGAACAAAACAAATGCTTAAATTTGATGCCTGCTACAGGTCTCAAAAAAGTTGGCACGGGGGCATGTTTACCATTGTGTAGCATCTCCTCTTCTTTTCAAAACAATTTAAAGACGTCTGGGCATTGAGGTTATGACTTTCTGGAGTTTTGCTGTTGGAATTTGGTCCTATTTTTGCCTGATGACGTTTTCCAGGTGCTGAAGAGTTCGTGGTCGTCTTTTCGTTTAATTATGCGCCAAATGTTCTCTGTAGGTGAAAGACTGCAATCAGGCCAATTCAGCACCAGAACTTTTCTACATGGCTGCAGTATGCGGTTTTGCATCGTCATGCTGAAATACACAAGGCTTTCCCTGAAGTAGAAGTCGTCTGGAGAGGGAGCAGATGTTGCTCTAAAACCTTTATATACCTTTCAGCATTTATAGTGCCTTCCAAAACATGCAAGCTGCCCATAGCTTATGCAGTTACGCACCCCATACCATCAGAGATGCTGGCTTTTGAACCGAATGCTGATAACATGCTGGAAAATCCCCCTCCTCTTTAGCCCGGAGGACACGGCATCCTTGATTTTCAAAAAGAACGTCAAATTTGGACTCGTCTGACCAAAGAACACTTTGAAAGAGTGCATTTTAAATGAGCGTTGGTCCGGAGGACACAACGGCGCTTCTGGACCATGTTCACATATGGCTTCCTTTTTGCATGATAGAGCTTTAGTTGGCATCTGCAGATGGCCCAGCGGATCGTGTTTACAGACAGCGGTTTCTAAAAGTATTCCTGGGCCCATTTAGCTACGTCAATGACACCATCATGCCGATGAGTGATGCAGTGTCGTCTGAGGGGCCGAAGGGGCCTCGTCCCTTACGCACCGAGATTTCTCCAGCCTCTCTGAATCTTTTGATGATATGTACTGTAGATGATGAAATTTTATGAGATCCATTCACTTTATTTATTCATAAAGGAATTAATTCCACACAAAAAATAATAAATAAAGCTTTGACTTTTTTTTTAACTATTACAAATGTATATAATATCTCTTACATGCAGGATATTTAATATGGATGCAACCAAAGTAAAAGAAAAATATTAAAGAAATTTTTTTAGAATTTCTTTTTTATTTTATTTAATTTTGACTAAGGGGGGCATCAAAAAGCTAATGAAAAATTATACATTTCTAAATATTTATTTACTTTTTTTTTATCATATTACTGTATTTTCTTCTGACAGAAATCAGGATATTACCCAAAAAAATCCTATTTATTTTTTAATAATAATAATAGACAAGCAGAGTTGATTGGGTTATTAATTCCCGGGAAAAAAAAAAAAAAAAAAAAAGACAGGATAGCTCAAATCCGTCTCCTGTCTCCATCACCTCAATTTCAAGATTGCTGTGTCCACGATTATACAGTGTGTCAGCGTGATATTTTCATCGCTCCAAACAAGTGAAGTACATGTTCAAGTACGTCTGCCGGCCGTATTCTGACCAACGCTGATAGACCGGGCCGGGATGTGATTTCCCTGAAACGGCGTTTCCTTTTACATCCAGTAAAAATTGCTGATAAAGTTCGTGATAAAGGTGACATTTGAAATTCAAATCAGCCGTTCGCCTCCTGCTGTAAAACAGGGCTCGTCCAGGTCATGTGAGATTGTACACAATACATTTGCTCTGTGTTATCGGTATATTGCAGGACGGATTATGCTTACAAAACAATTCGACAAGATTGCTGAGGATTATCGTTATGACCGTTTATGAGGTCCTCGCTATTCCCGAAAAGGTGTATATAGTATACGTTTAGCCCAGACGTCAAGCGCATACCAGGCGTGTCAGCATCTTTCAGTTAATCCTTTACAGCTTTTCTTTTCCGCATGGGCCTTTTTGCTTACTGGTTATTTTCGTTTTTGCATATTCTATCGAATACTCGATTCTAAATGGCTGACGAAAGTGTCCTTGGCCATGCCTGTAGTTGTGGTCAGGTTAATCAGCATTCTAAATAAATGCACAGCCTTATAAACGATTGTAACCATATGATGTACTATAGCCTTATACTAATATTAATACTGCAGTAAACCACCGATAATTTTGGGAAAATTCACGGGTCGTCATTTGGAACGTAACTAACAGCAAGTTGCGAATTATGTTAAAATTTGCTGGAGACTGTAGTGGGACCGAATGTTCGGGAATGTTAGGAATAACATTTTAAACTATGTGTTCACTAACAAATTTTCCAAATATTTTTTGAAAACACATTATTATACCAAAGTGACAATGTCTAGATGAATTCACAAAGGTACCCTATGGGCTGCGGGTTCCCTGGTGGTCTAGTGGTTAGGATGCGGCGCTCTCACCGCTGCGGCCTGGGTTCGATCCCCGGTCAGGGAACCAACCCCAGCCATTAGGGTTGCACAAGCCAGTGCACTCTTAGTGCCGGTCCCAAGCCCGGATAAATGGTGAGGGTTGCGTTAGGAAGGGCATCCAGCGTAAAAACATGTGGATCAGGAATATGGATGATCCGCTGTGGCGACCCCTAATGGGAGAAAGTTTAACCGAAAGAAAATTTACCCTAGGGGTTGCGGGGGTGCGTCCAAAATCTGAGGATTTTCCGAACTTCCAGTGGGACCATTGTAATAATATAATGCAATCATCATCAATCCCACTTCATACATACAATGAGGAAAATAAGTATTTGAACACCCTGCTATTTTGCAAGTTTTCCCCATTTAGAAATCATGGAGGGGTCTGAAATTGTCATCGTAGGTGCATGTCCACTGTGAGAGACATAATCAAAAAAAAAAAATCCAGAAATCACAATCCATGATTTTTTAACTATTTATTTGTATGATACAGCTGCAAATAAGTATTTGAACACCTGAGAAAGTCAATGTTAATATTTGGTACAGTAGCCTTTGTTTGCAAATACAGAGGTCAAATGTTTCCTGTAGTTTTTCACCAGGTTTGCACACACTGCAGTAGGGATTTTGGCCCACTCCTCCCAACAGATCTTCTCTAGATCAGTCAGGTTTCTGGCCTGTCGCTGAGAAACACGGAGTTTGAGCTCCCTCTAAAGATTCTCTATTGGGTTTAGGTCTGGAGACTGGCTAGGCCATGCCAGAACCTTGATATGCTTCTTACAGAGCCACTCCTTGGTTATCCTGGCTGTGTGCTTGGTCATTGTCATGTTGGAAGACCCAGCCTCGACCCATCTTCAATGCTCTAACTGAGGAAGGAGGTTGTTCCCAAAATCTCGCAATACATGGCCCCGGTCATCCTCTCCTTAATACAGTGCAGTCGCCCTGTCCCATGTGCAGAAAAACACCCCAAAGCATGATGTTACCACCCCCATGCTTCACAGTAGGGATGGTGTTCTTGGGATGGTACTCATCATTCTTCTTCCTCCAAACACGTTTAGTGGAATTATGACCCAAAAGTTCTATTTTGGTCTCATCTGACCACATGACTTTCTCCCATGACTCCTCTGGATCATCCAAATGGTCATTGGCAAACTTAAGGCGTGCCTGGACATGTGCTGGTTTAAGCAGGGGAACCTTCCGTGCCATGCATGATTTCAAACCATGGCGTCTTAGTGTATTACCAACAGTAACCTTGGAAGCGGTGGTCCCAGCTCTTTTCAGGTCATTGACCAGCTCCTCCCGTGTAGTTCTGGGCTGATTTCTCACCTTCCTTAGGATCATTGAGACCCCACGGTGAGATCTTGCATGGAGCCCCAGTCCGAGGGAGATTGACAGTCATGTTTAGCTTCTTCCATTTTCTAATGATTGCTCCAACAGTGGACCTTTTTCACCAAGCTGCTTGGCAATTTCCCGTAGCCCTTTCCAGCCTTGTGGAGGTGTACAATTTTGTCTCTAGTGTCTTTGGACAGCTCTTTGGTCTTAGCCATGTTAGTAGTTGGATTCTTACTGATTGTATGGGGTGGACAGGTGTCTTTATGCAGCTAACGACCTCAAACAGGTGCATCTAATTTAGGATAATAAATGTAGTGGAGGTGGACATTTTAAAGGCAGACTAACAGGTCTTTGAGGGTCAGAATTCTGGCTGATAGACAGGTGTTCAAATACTTATTTGCAGCTGTATCATACAAATAAATAGTTTAAAAATCATATATTGTGATTTCTAGATTTTTTTTTTGATTATGTCTCTCACAGTGGACATGCACCTACGATGACAATTTCAGACCCCTCCATGATTTCTAAGTGGGAGAACTTGCAAAATAGCAGGGTGTTCAAATACTTATTTTCCTCACTGTAGTTTCTTCAGGGTCTAAAAAAAAAAGTGTAAAATGTAAAAATCGTAACATTATGCCTTAAAATGTTGCTGTTCTGAATCTTAAATCATTTTCCAATGTCCATGTAGCATTACCTCTCATTGAAATGCTCCCTCAGCACTTTTTTTTTGTTTGTTTGTTTCTGTGGTGTTGTAGTTCGCTAACTGCAACTAACTGGTAGCTTGCTTTCGTTCGTCCAAATAGAATTCGCTGCATTACAACTACAAATGTGTGCAACAGCCAATCAGCTTTTGGTTATTGGCGTGAATCTCTCTTGAATTGAACCACAGACTATAAGAAACAGTTAGGGAAGTGCATGTTATGCGATACTTGGCTTGAAAAAAATGTAGGACTTGGTTAACAGCATATTTGTGTGTTTTTGATGTTGTGATATAGGTCTTAAATTTAGTTTTTAATGGTCTTAAAAAAGTCTTTAAAAGTTTTTCATTTGATTTGGTGAAACCCTGTCATATTGGTGAAACACGTGCATATGTTAAAAAAACAACAAAAAAAAACAATGTTAGGTGCATTGATACTAATTGTGCACAGTAAATAATTGTTGTGCTGAAAGTTTCACCCGTAGTTTGTGCAGGCATAGGAACCGCTAACATCAGTGGCGTGCACTTATGCTAGCACTTCCTGTCACTGTTTAAGTTCAAATATATTGCTATATATGTAATGGTCAGGATATAATCTTGTAACATACAAAAATCCTGTATACCGTATTTTCCGGACTATAAGCCGCTACTTTTTTCTCACGATTTGAACCCCGTGGCTTAAACAATGAAGCAGCTAATTTATAGATTTTTTCCTGGGTTTTTCCCGGTTTCACAAACTTCATGCCAAAAAACTGAGCATCATAATATTAGACCAATGAAATTGCCGAACGGGTTCAGGTGAACCAATGAAACTCTTTATATTAAAGCGCGCGCGCTCCCACTGAATCAGGCCCGCACCACATCATAAATATGGATGAGGTTCCACTGATGTTTGACCTGCCGCCCACTCAGACTGTCTACAGAAAATGCGAATCATTCGTCACGCTGAAAACAACCGGGCATGAAAAAACGCACTTCACCTGTGTTCTGAGCTGCACGGCATCGGGAGAAAAGCTTCACCGATGGTGATTTTTAAACACACGGCGATGCCAAAAGATAAACGAGAGAGAAATTGCTGTGAAAGGAAGGAGGAAGACAGTGAACAAAGACTTTCTTGGTAGGCTACTGTTTAGATACAAGCCGTGTTACAGACACTGTCTTTCATTAAAGCCTGTGTAAAGTTTATTAGTTTCAGTGTAGACACCTGCGTCTTATGTTCAAAATAAAAATCTTTGTAAAATTCAGTGAGTGCGGCTTATATTTGTGTGCGCTTAATAGTCCGGAAATTACGGTCGATTTTATTTTTAACTATCGATACAGTATCACCAAACAAAATATCACGATAATCCCACGTATCGATATTTCGTTACTTCCCGATTAACCACTTAGCTACCGCTTCCCCTACACTCGCATGCTTTAAAATCAGGTAACGCTCACCGTGCCATATCTCTTACTTCACCTTCTTGCATCTGCTACAGTAGCATACGCTGGAGTTGTTTCGAGGTGATGAATTCTAAATAATGAATATTTAAAAAATTAAATATTATATCGGAAAAAAAAAATTGCAGCTAATCGATCTAAATAAATCTGACAATATTAGGTTTCCAGACAACTAGGAATGTGAATGAATCCTCATGTCTTTAATATGGGACAATAGGGACAAACTTACAATTATAATAAACAAACGTATACGTTCTTTTATTACCGCTTTATCTGTGTAAAGCTTCTTTAAGACAATATCCATTGTCAAAAAAATTATTGAATGAATATAATTATCCTCACAAATGGATGTTTTATAAGTAGTCCTAAATTCTTGAATAGCTCCCAAGATTCTCAAAAAAGGAATATTTCACTCCATTTTCTTCTTCTGTTTTTGCAGACTCTGTCCACGGCCGTGGTGCAGGTGTATGCAGCAGATGGAAATTCATCGTGGACCAAACGATGCTGTGGCGTGGCCTGCCTGGTGAAGGACAGCTCCCGGCGATCGTACTTTATCAGTGTATTTGATCTCAAGGTGAGTTGATAAAGCTGAGTTCTAGAGGTTGACTGATTGTGGATTATACCGATAGCTGGGTCGGATCGTACTTGCTGATAACCGATTAATCAAATGATTTAATAAAAAAAAAAAAAGGATACTGAATAAAAAAAAAATAACAAACGCACCATGCAAATGTGCTAAAGAAATAAATATGAATATATTAAATAATAAATAGAAGTACAGTGGTACCCCGCTTATCGACCTTAATCCGTTTCTTAAAACCGGTCGAAATGCGAAAAGGTCGAAGAGCGAATGTAATTATCCCATAAGAAATAATGGAAAACCAATTAATCCGTTCCCGACCTCCACCTATACCCCTTTATTAACATTTTTTTGCCCCGTTTTTAGCAGTATTAATACTAAATAATACATAAAATAATACAGGTACATAAATAATACTGTTTATAATTGTTATGCAGCGTAATGAGCGGAGGCAAAGCCGGAGCACAGTTTGCTTTGGTTTAACGAAAACACAGAGTTTAACACAAAAACACACACACACACACACGGCAGTCCATAGAATCCCGACAAACGAGAGAGAGATATCCGTGGTATGCCCTGGAGGGGCGAGGTCCACGGGCGAACGCATGGGAGGAAAAAGGTAATCCGGGGTGCGCTTTGGAAAGAATGCGCAGCTGTGGAGAGCGCGTGGAGTCCGGAAAGGAAGAAACGCATAGGAATATGTGTGACGGAAAACACAGACAAACATGCACCAAACACCCTCACATACCAACAATAACCGACAAGGAGTGTGGCTGAATGAGGGGTTTATATAGGATGAGTGAATAATAAGCCCCAGGTGTGCATTGTTGAAGCCGGGGGCTTCAGGGAAAGCGGAGGTTTTGACAGCCGCCGAAGGTGGATTTCTGTCAATAATACAGTAAAAAGTATAAATTAAAAACATTACAAAAGTAAAAAAAAAATGCTCCACGTGGGTCGGGGTAAAAAAAGGTCGATAAGCGGGCATTTGGTCGTTCAGCGGGCACACATTTCGGTCGCTAAACTGTTCGCTAAGCAAAAAGGTTGATGTCCGAAGCCGGTCAATAAGCGGGGCACCATTGTATATAAATAATATAATGTAGCGCTTCCCGTGCATTGCACCGTTTCTCGCATCAAAACCGACAGCACTTCATTGTCTCGCCTCTAGAGGCTGCCCTTGTAATGACAGCAGACCGGAAGCCAGAAAAAACTATCGTTATGGATTTTTGCAGGTAGTCCCTGCAATCAGCTATCAGTGCCGAATAATCAGTTTGACCTCTACCGCATTCCTTCCAAAACAAAGTCCGACAATCACCGGGCTGCCATTTGTGCCACCTTGCATTGCTTTCCAAAATGTTGCGTAAAATACTTTCCGACCTGTTATTGCACTCTCCCAAATTGAATTTGAGGGCCTTATAATTACACAATGTTTACATTTACATTAATGGTATTTGGTAATGGCATTTATTTCATTCACACAAATGAGCAGCTAAGGGCCTTCCTCAGGGGCCCAGGAGTGGCAGCTTGGAGTGGCTAAGATTTGAGCTTACAACCTTCGCATCCAAAGTCCAAACCCTTAACCACTAAGCTAACAGTATAATCGAAAGTATGTGCACCACCACAACGTGCCTGACCAAGCTGGGCCCCTGAGGTCCTTAACCCCAAAGCTGCTCAGTCGTCAATGAGATAAATGCAAGTAATTCTGGTTAAATGCTGTTAATGTAATGAAATTGAAATAGAATTTCAATAGTCAAAGAAATGTCTGGTAGTCATGGGTGCACATACATTTGCTCATATATAATGTCGTCTATAATGCAGTTCTATTCTAGTGTTTCTCCCTATAGCTGAATACCTCTTTACATTCATTGCTTTGTTAGAATCTAGAATCTCCGTCATCTCTCCCTGAATCTGTGTTTCTGAAGCTAATAATTGCCGTCGCAGCTCAGTGTCAACCGTCCGTACGATGCAACGTCACTATTTTTGACCCTACACCCACAACTGGCAGATTTGGTCCAAACCTTGCAGCATAAACAGCATTTTATTCTCGAACTCCTACGCCTGTACTGATTAGGACATACAGCGCACGAAGCTCAAGAATCTTTCTGGCGTAATCTCTATACGAATTACAATTCTAAAGAGTTCTTGCTAATACAATGTTTTTTAGTGCCTAAGGTTACGTGAATAAAGTCGTAGCAATACAGAATTAAAGTGGTACCGTTACAAGAAAAATCACAGAATTGCAAGAAACGTTTAGCGTAAAACGGACGTGGAGGATTTGGTTGAGGGTTTGTGGCTGTGGATTTTGGAGAATAAAGTTGAAATATATTGAGAACAGGGGGGGTCCTGGTCAAACGGCATCCTTGTTCAGAACAACAATTGTGATTTTTATTTTTTATTTGTTTTATCCAGTTGTAGGGTCCCCAAAGACTCTTCATTTTTGTATGCCAAACGTTGTCAGGTGCAGCTAAACAACTTTATACATACAACCCCAGGACTCGTTTGTGTTTTTGGGTCTACCTGATGCTTATCGCCAGGAGTGTTTGTGAGATTCATCCAAGCAGCTTTGCTTGTTCTGCTAAAGATGATTGGCTGAAATGATGCTCGCTGCCTCTGGCAGTTTGGAGGGGTGAAACGGAATGCTAGTTATGTATGCAGCTGTTGTTTGGTGGACCTGGGATATGAGCCAAGGTTCCTTGTCATTCAGAACAGGTTTTGGCTTAGTGAGAAGGGATTAAGGGGGGAAAAAAGTAAGTGACAAGGCTTATTGTAAGCACTACTTTACACGTCCTTGTGTGAATATGTGGAATGTGTATTCTGTATGTACGCTCCCAATCGCACTGCCTCTGCTGGTTATCCGGGGTTTATTCACCTAGAGCCGTAGCTATCGATTATTTAATAATCGAGTATTCTACCGATTATTGCATTGAGTAATCGGATGAGAAGTACTTTTTCTTTATTAAAGATCGACACTAAATATACAAGAGAAAATAAGGGACGAGTTTCTTAAAATGTGCAAGTATTTTGTTCCCTTTTTAGAACAATGAACATTTTATTGCTAAAATTGCAATCTGTAAAAACTTTTAAAATGTTGAATATGTATTTATTTAAAGTATAGTAAATATATACTCTAATGGCTTGCACTGAATAGAGTCTCAGATTTATTCGAATGGCATGCGATCTACTTATACTACCTTTTGGAATACGTCAATCGTGATCGACGTATTGGGCAAACCTGCTATAAACAGACGGTAAATGGTCTTAGACCTGCATAACCTGGGTGTCTTAAGTAAAAATAGATGTGTATATAAGAGCGAATTGGGGTGTGTCATATGACTACGATGTGTAAGTAACGGAATACTGGTTCTAATGAGTCCACGATAGTCTTGTACTTGGCCAGTGAAGCTTTTAGGTTTTAATTAGGTCTAATATGAATAATAGAACTTAAAGCAACTACTACAAATGTAGCGGAGTAACACCATTCTATGGCAATTCCAAAAATTCATTTTTTTCCCCCTCAGTTTTAATTCACATTTTTACCGCTTTTCGCAGGATGGCCAAATCTTCGAAGAAGAGCTCTACACTGGCTTTGTGATGAACTGTTCCAAACCTTTCTTCATGACCTTTGCAGGAGAGGTAAGTGCTCTGGCTTTTACTGAGGACGGCACTCTATGACCACGTGCAACCTTCTGGATCAGAAATGGTGTTTCCGATGGACGTAATCGAGGGCACTTTAGCATTTAGTGCGCGGCGTCCTCAGAAATCGGTAGGGAGGACTCTGATGTAATCATTCAGAATTTGATGATTCTTGGATTGAGATGTTAATTTTTATGGCACTTAAGTGGAAAGTTTTGAGTCGTTTTGAATCATTTCAGACGTCTGACTGGATGCTAGCACTATCTTAATGTCTTTGGTACTGTAGGTGCTAGATATCTAACTAGATAACTAACTACCTCCCGAGGAGCTCCGACATTTGTCCGGTGTTGTAAAAGCAGCTTTCCGGCTTTACACGCTTTTTAAACCCTACTAATGGATTCAGGGAACTTTGTATTTACTGCCGTAAGGATTTCTCTCCATCACTATATCACTATAGAGGTCATAACCCTGGCACAAGATTGCAGGGTTTTATAACGTCAGCGTTTTTATGACCACATATAACCGACCACACTAGAGGTCGACCAATTCATCGGCACCGATAGTTGATCGATGGAACTGCAGCAAAAATGCATAGATATAGTTTTTCCAGGTTGCATTACGCAGCACAGGAGCAGCATCTAGAGGCAAATCAATGAAACCACGTGCTGTTTATTTTTTGGATGTAATCGCGGGCACTTTAGCGTTTCGTGCGTGCCTTCCTCAGAATTCAGTAGTGAGGACTCTGATGTAATCATTCAGAATTTGATGATTCTTGGATTGAGATGTTAATTTTTATGGCGCTTTAGTGGAAAGTTTTGAGTCTTTTTGAATCATTCCAGACGTCTGACTGGATACTATCTTAATGTCTTTGGTACTGTAGGTGCTAGATATCTAACTACCTACCTCCCGAGGAGCTCCAACATTTGTTCGGTGTTGTAAAAGCAGCTTGCCAGCTATACACGCTTTTAAAACCCTACTAATGGATTCACTTTGTATTTACTGCCATAAGGATTTCTTTTGGAGCAATTTGGACCTCTCAAACGTCTCAAAATCGTGAACATGCTGAATATACATATGCTTTAAGTGTCTTCCGAATAATGGCGATGGATATGTTTAAAGCGTTATAATGTCTAAAAAGCAGTGGTGGACAGTAATCGTACTTCGTGTATCAGTAATTTACTAAATAGTAACTTATCTAGCACACAGCAAGCGACCAATGAGGTACGAGCGCACGCTCCGTTTTTAACTTGCCGCTTGGTGGTATCTACTGACCCAAAACTCTTGACTCGAACTCACCACAACACCAATGGCCTCATTTGAAGGTTTTGGGCTCATGATAATTTCAATAAATATCAGTGTTCGTCTCATTAATATCATTCTATTAAAAGGTCAGTGTGCTAAGAGTAACAGAACCTTTTAATCAAAAGTCTTTTGACACAAATGACAATAGGAACATTATCTCCTTAATAAATCATAGTACTTTGGATACTTAAATGCATTTAAGGGCAAATACTTTTGTACTTTTTGCTCAAGTGAACATTGAGAATGAATTCTGAATATATTGACTGGATTCCAAATATATTCAGAATTTTATTTCCATTGAAAAATCCTCCTGTATCATGAATAACAGCTTTACACACTCCTGGCTGTTGGAGATGTTCCTTTCTGCTCCAGTTCATCCCAGAGCAGTTTAACAGGATTTAGGTCTGGTGACTGGGCAGGTCATTCCAGGAATGATAACACTCCAGACAACTGTTTGCTCTCTAAATAATGCTTACAGAGCTCGGATATATGCTTCAGCTCTTTGTCTCGTTGTATGATGAAGGCGGTTCCAATGAAGCCATGTTGGTTAATTTAACCCGGAATAAGTTTCCCACTGAAACAACTCCAAACCTTTAAGCATTGACCCTCCATGTTTGATTGTGGTGGTGAAAAATTCTGCCCACATCTTCTCCTAGTCTCTATCTTGCACAAGTTCTTCTGTTAGAGCCAAAAATGTCACATTTAGACTCCTCTTTGTTCGAGTTGCATCGAAACAAAAGGATCATGCATATGTCTCAAAAATCATAAGTGAATCTGTTTCCAAGCATTTGATATGTAATTGATATATTAAAATATTTCTGATGCAAATCCAATTCGACCCCAAAACAGAAGTGTCAGATTGGCCTCAACTTCGCCGACGACCATGAGGCAAAAGCCTTCAGAGCGGCGACCAATGATCTGATGACGAGAAGAAGCCGGAAAACCGGTAAGCACTGCTCTCAATCTGTTTTTAAACGTGCATGTGCTATTGTTATTTCACACATTATATCAATCTTCATTCGATTTCTTTCTGGAAAAACAGCCTGTGATTATTTTTCCACTAAGTCGGGTTGATTTGTGCATTTTGCATCACTATAGAGGTCATGAACCTGCAGCAAAAATCCATAGATATAGTTTTTCCGGGTTGCATTATGCAGCACAGGAGCGGCCTATAGAGGCAAATTAATGAAACCATGTGCTGTTTATTTTTTTTTTCCTTTCTGAGGTTTATTTTTTTGTTTGTTTGAATTCGTGTGTTTTATTTCCCTCAAGTTTAATACTATTTTACATGGTGTTATGTTATCTGTAGATTTGTTGGTTATCGGCAAGTATGATCAAACCTAGCTATCGCTATCGGTCAACCATTTTAAAACATGGTCAAGAACAACGCAAATGCAGAAACAGGTTTTTTATTTAGACCTGCATTTTCATATAGAATCAAAGGCTGTGCGATCATGTTTGCCATCGTAAACGTTTCAAAAAAATCTGTTACACTACATCCACATTAAGATCTCCATCTAAAAAACGCTTACATTCCTTTACTTCCTGTATACGCATTACTTCCTGTACTTCGTACCATGCATTCGGTAAGTATTCACAGCGCTTCACTTTTTCCACATTTTATGTTGCTGCTTTATTCGAAAATATATTAAATTCATTATTTTCCATAAAAATCTACAAACAATACCCCCCGATTTTATTAAAATGGAATTTATGAAAAAGATAAAACAAAAAATAAATCACGTACATAAGTATTCACAGCCTTTGCCAGGACATTCAAAATCAAGCTCAGGTGCATCCTGTTTCCGTTGATCATCCTTAAGATGTTTTACATCTGGGTGACAAAATTTTCGGGTCCCCTCTTTTCTTCATATCTGCCCCCCTTTCCCTCCTCCACGACGGTGCTTGAATCCTCGAAGCCCCGCCTCTTTAGTGATGTCCGCTTCCAATAGGGTTGTGGCAGATTCCCCATAATGCCTAAATGAAAGGAACCGGCACCTGCATTTGAGGAAAGACAAGACAACAGGGAGACGGAGGGCGAAAAGAGCAGCAAAGCCATAAGAACACACACGTGCTTTTGTGGCATGCAACATTCATTATTTATTGGTATAAGAATGAACATAATGAGCATTATAGAGTTTTGAAATCAACATCTGCCTGCTGCAGAATAAAATCAGAGTAGTAATCGATTAAACACATAGTCCTATGCTGAAGCATGGTGGTGGTATTGTTTTACGTTGTATGTTATGTTATATGTTGTATTATGTTATGCCATATGATATGTTTTATGTTTTTTTGTTATATGTTGTGGTGTTATGTTAGGTTATGTCATATGAGGTTTTATTTCATGTTATATTATGTTATGTTATTATGTTTTATGTTATGTTTTTTGTTGTTGTTATATGTTATATTTTATGTTATACTGTATGTTGTGTTGTGTTATGTTCGGTTATGTCATGTTTTGTTATGATGTATGTCATATGTTATGTTGTATTATGTTATGCTATGTTATGATTTATGTTTTTTGTCATGTTATGATGTTTTATGTTTTTTTGCTGTTGTGTTATATGTTATGATGTTACGTATGTCATACTGTATGTTGTGTTGTGTTATATGTTAGGTTATATGTTTTATGCCATGTTTTTTGTTATGTTATGCCATATGTTATGTTATGATGTTTTGTTGTTATGTCATAGTGTATGTTGTGTTGTGTCATGTTAGGTTATGTTATGTCATGATATTTAATGTCATGTTATGATGATTTGTTATATTTTTTGTTGTGTTATGTTATGTCTTTTGTTATATGTTGTATTATGCATAATGTTATCGTTACATTTTTTTGTTGTGTTATATGTTATGGTGTTGTCACGTCACATGTTATGTCACATGTTTTATGTTATGTTATAGCTTTGTTTTTCCCAATTACTGAGAAACCTCTTAGGCTTGGGGCAACATTTATGCAGGGCAATAACTTAGACTACTACTAAATAAGGACTAACCTATGCATGTCCACATGGTGAATCCATCTCTCTTGCTTTCTTTCCTGTTTTTCATTTGAAACCTCTCTTTCCTATTCATGTTTTTTTTTCTTTTTTTTTTTGCACACTCTTCTTGTTCTCTAATTTTTGTTTTTTTCCTGTCTTCCAGAACGAAGAACAGAGCCACAAAATGGTAGGTCGGATTTATGATCATCTTCATTTATTTGAACAGTGAAAGAATTATGCATGCACTCGTCCCCAGATCTGTACCTCCTGCTCATTAAGTTCCCTCCTGTTGCGAAAACTTTCATGTTCTAACCGTGTGCATCCTCCCAGCCTGGAGGCGCAGCGCCTCAGCAATCCTGTCACACTGGAAATGGGCATGTAGGCTGTTTGTTCTAGATGCAGTTGATTCTGAAAACTCTACAAATCTATGGAAACATGTTCTCATATTACAGACCAGGTTCAGCTTCAGGATATAAGAACATGAAGGAAGTGGTTCACTGAAGGATTTGGATTACTGATTAGAAGGTCAGGGGTTCAAACCCCCAGTATCACCAAGCTGCCATTCTTAGACCCTTGAGCAAGGCCCTCAATTCTATGTGCTCCAGGGGGCGATGTATCGCAGCTAATCCCCAGATTCTTAACATCGCTTGGGTATGCAAAGAAACATGGTTTTCCGCGGGGTCTTAAAGTCTTAAAGTCTCAATTTTAGGCCTTTAAAAGTCCTAAATCCGCTGCTTGAGGTCTTGATTTTTTCGCACCACTTCAGAACGTTTTTGTTTGTTTGTTTACGAGGTGTTGTAGTTCTTTCTTTTCGTTGGTCCAAATATAATTTGCTGTATTAAGACTACAAATGAGATCAAAATGCAACAGCTAATCAGCTTTCTGTATTCTGGAAGAGCGGGTTTAGCGATACTTGGCTTGAAATGTATGAATTTAGGTCTACGGCCAGTTGCTAACAACGGAGTTGTGTGCGTTTCAGATGTCGTGATGATGTTAAGGTCTCAAATTTCTTTCTTAAAAGGTCGTAAAAAAAAGTCTGACGCAGAATCCCTGACAAAATGTTCACTCTGCTGTATATGTTCATGCACAAGTAAAAGCCCCTTTGCCTCTAACAGCTGAAGTACTTTGATGCTCATGCTAGCAGAATTCTAAGCTTAACACCAGGAACGTCAAGATCTTCTCACTATAGCCCTGTATTTGCATTAAACACAGCTATGGTAGAAGTCTCTTTCCATTTTGTGCCATACGTCTACCACACGGACCTTTACAGTTGTCCAAGCTGCAGCAGTTTTGGTATTTTTTATTTATTTATTTTTTTCTTGATCATCAGCAATAACTAGCAGTGTAACGTCACAGAACATTCATGGTTTGTTACATACACCTGTTTTTAAGATCCGTTCCCGGGACAGATGGGTGGAAGAAGTACAAAACATAAGTGCTTGTTGTTGTTTTTTTTGTTTTTTTTATTAAAAAAGTTTATTATTATTAACATTTTATGTAAAAATAAATAAAATGACTGCTTGCTTTAAATAAAAAATCTATAAAAATAGAATAAATCAAATTAATGCAATTTACTTAATTAAAAAAAAAATGTATTGCTTGATTTGCGTAATCGTTTAAATGGGCACAAAAAAAAAAAAAAGGAAAAATGTAACGTTTACATTTGTTAGACCCCCATTTGGGTAATGTGTGTGTGTGTGTGTGTGTGTGTGTGTGTGTGTTTTTGCCTTTAATAATTAAGAAATGTCTTTGTTTAAGAAACACAAAAGATATTTGTTTTTATTCATTCCCTCCCTCGATATGCAGGATTGTAGGAATTTTGGTAAAAGCTGTAAATAAAACGCAAAAGAATCAACATCGCTAGAATTCCGTAACAAAAAGCTTTGGCGATGACGGGGAGTGATGATTTGCGTGTGCGGAGAACAGAGTCTGAGCGTTCGCACACGTGTTTCCGGGTACGGATCGAGTAGCCACAGTGATGCGAGGCGGAGGCTAAACAAACTTGGGTTCCGCCACTTAATGTGTTCCTGAGGGAACTCCGATTTGTTCCGCATGTACAATAAAAATCGCATTCGGTACACGTGCAAAGTCCGTACAGAAACGGTTTGGTACGTGTACCGTTTCACTTCTAGCATTAACCATGCGGTTTGCTATCTACACTCTGAATTGCTCCATCAGTATACCATTGAAAACGAACTGGAGCAGTTCATCATCATACAGTGCAACCTGCTCTCACCACTGAGCTCGGCTCCTTTGATGGAAGCCAAAATGTTAAACGATGACTGTCCATCAAAGCAAACAAAGATAAATTTTTTTTTTGGAGAAGCCCACAAGGAGCTCTGAAGGAGCTTGAGAGTCCTCTAAGCTCATATTAGGGAAATAATCATCTGTTTTAGTTGATTGATTAGATGTTGTCTTTTTAAAGAAGTTTGGTGGTGGTAGCATCATTTTATGCTTTCCATCAGCTGGGGCGAGGGGAACATTTAGGGCTGGGGGGGCAACATTTATGAAGGCAAATGAACACCAGGGTAAAAATATTTTTTTTTTATTAGAAAGAACTAGCGGTAGTTTCAGAAGAAAATTGGCCGATTCATTGTTGTTTTTTTTTAAGCCAGCGATCTTTTCTTTCCGTGTCCTATATTCGAACATGTAGTATGTCCTATAGGAAGATAGGGTTATGGGTTACTTGCTTACAAGTACGTGGTTTGTTTTTAGACCCAGGACCTACACTGCTAATGGCAACGGTGGACATCAGGAACCCTGAGATCAACAACACCCGATATAACAACAACAACTTCCAAGTCAACAACCTCCAAAGCAACTTGAGAAAAGACAAGGGCAAAAACAAGAACAAAAAGAAGAAAATCACAAAGTCGGAGATCGGCACGCCGAGCAATTTCCGGTGAGTCGTTTGAATCGAGTTGATTTTGCACCATGCTGATAAATGAATAATTCTACACCTATTGTAATCTTTAGTTTTTAGTGGATGTGTACCAGATGATCGAATGTCTTAGATGTATAAAAGTATAAAAGTCTGATCATTGTGTGTGTGCGCGTGTGTGTGCGCGTGTGTGTGTGTGCGCACGTGTGCGTGTTTTTTTTTTTTTTTTTTTTTCTTTCCCCTGTCAGGCATATTGGACATGTGGGTTGGGATCCTAACACAGGATTTGATGTAAGCACTTTATGATCCTCAGCCAATTTCAGGTCATTGTTTTGTTATATTGTCTTGTTATATACACAGAAGGTTAAGGGCCTTCTCAAGGTCCCAAAATCTGAAAAGTTTGCTCTGGTTAGCCGCAGTCCAGACCAAACTGAATTGTGTTGAAGTATGGAATGGTTGCCATGTTGGTTCCTTTTACTTTCTGGAATTAGTCTCCAACGTTCTCTGCACCAAAACAACCCCAAACCGTTAAGCTTCCACCTCCATGAATGATTGATTAACATCATCTCGCTTGGTCTCTGTCAGCTAAAAATCCATACCGATAGTTTTACCGGGTTGCACTTTACAGTACAAGAGCGGCCTCTAGAGGCGAATCAATAAAACCACGTGATGTTCATCTAGAGTGAATTCTTCAAGTTCAGTAGCTGTTTAGTACACCACAGTGTTATGTTTGTTCGTTAATCGGGCAATTAATAGGTTATCGGCAAGTACGATCCGAGTCGCTATTGGTAAAACTGGTCAACCTCCAATAGAAACAATAGGAACATGCAGGTGTCTTAAAAACCATAAACTTATAGGTATTTTTTTTT
This sequence comes from Silurus meridionalis, assembly GCF_014805685.1. Taxonomy (NCBI): domain Eukaryota; kingdom Metazoa; phylum Chordata; class Actinopteri; order Siluriformes; family Siluridae; genus Silurus; species Silurus meridionalis. The sequence goes on from NC_060901.1 coordinate 17,705,950, forward strand.
ACACTTTTGACAGGTGCTGTATATCCCAGAATTCTGGTCAAGGAATTCATATTCCTGCAGAAAAATTGCCCAATTTTTTTAAAAGAAAAATTGCAATTTGCTGTTAATACTGATCTTAATATACTTATTCATTCTATTTAGTGGGAATTAATTTTTAGTGGGAATTGATTAGTTTTACCTCTTTATTTTGTTTTTTTCTACAAAAACCCTATTATCTATATCCAAATCCGTACCTAATCCCAATTCTTTGTCTTTTTCCAGGTTAATAATCTGGACCCAGACCTGAAGAAGCTGTTTGATATGTGCGGTATATCCGAAGCCCAGCTAAAAGACAAGGAGACATCAAAGGATATCTACGAATTTATCGAGAAAAGAGGAGGAGTAGGCGGTAAAGAGTGAGCTCCGGAGACAGGGTAAGGTTAAATACTGTTTAGATACTTCAGTATAATTTTTTGGCACTATAAATTTTGAATTACTGTTGCTCAATGCTTATGTTTTGCTATTCCCTCTCTCAAGCTCCTCCTCCACCTCCTCCACCCTCCCGAGGTGGTCCTCCTCCACCCCCTGGTCCATTCTCAGGTGCTCCTCCTCCTCCACCTTCTATCCAAAGCTCAGGTGGTCCTCCGCCGCCCCCATCTCGTGGACGAGGAGCTCCACCTCCCCCGCCTCCCTTCAGAGCTCCCAATTCTGCTCCTCCTCCTCCTCCTCCTTCCAGGCCAGGTGCGGGATTTCCACCTCCTCCACCTCCAACAAGAGGCCACCTGCCACCTCCACCCATGCCTTCCTCCATGAATCCACCTCCTCCACCTCCCCCACCCTCTGCAGGAGGAGGGGCTCCACTTCCTCCACCTCCACCTCCACCCCCAGGACCACCTCCACTCAATTCTATTCTCCCGGGTTCTGAGGAAAGGTCTGGGCTGTTGGAGCAGATCCGAGAGGGGGCGGCGTTGAAGAAAGTCGAACAAGGGAGCAAGGAGAGCGGTGGGAGGAGCTCACTTTTGGACCAAATTCGACAGGGCATCCAGCTCAAAACAGTGAGTTCATCTGCACTGTAGCATCAGTGTTATTTATTTCTACCTCATGAGGGCTTTTTTTTTATGTTACAGTGTGTTTTGATTGTCTGTTTGTGGCCTGTGATAGATTTCTTTTGTTATTTTACCACACTAGATACTCTATTTGCACCTCTATACACACACTAGATACTCTATATGCATCTTTATACACACACTAGGTACTCTATGCACACACTAGATACTCTATATGCACCATTATACACACATTAGATACTCTATATGCACCTTTATACACACACATTAGATACTCTATATGCATCTTTATACACACATTAGATACTCTATATGCATCTTTATACACACATTAGATACTCTATATGCACCTCTATACACACATTAGATACTCTTTATGCACCTCTATACACACATTAGATACTCTATATGCACCTCTGGCTGTTTCAGGGTGATTTATGGCGCAAACACTCTCGCTGTGAAAAAAAACAAATGCATATACAGATTGCAGCGTGCACGCAAATATGAGTAACGTATGCAATTCTGCATGTCGGCCTGCAAAAGTTCAATTACTAATTATTTTTGCTGATTTGAGGTTTGAAATAAATGATTAAATGACATTTTGCATGGATCAGAAAAGTTCTGCTGTCTGACAGATGATTTCTGACTCTTGTGGTTTTTAGGTAGCAGATGGTACAGACTCGGCTCCTGCAGCTCCGCCCCCTTCAGCAGGAATTGTGGGAGCGCTGATGGAGGTAATGCAGAAGAGGAGCAAAGCCATTCATTCTTCAGGTGTGTATCTCTCGCTTCGCCACTCCCTACAAGGACCGGAAGTGCATTCTTTCTTTCTTTCTGCTGATTTTCTTTCTCTATTTTGTTTGTTTGTTTCTTTCTTTCTTTCTTTCTTTCTTTCTTTCTTTCTTTCTTTCTTTCTTTCTTTCTTTCTTTCTTTCCATCCTTTTCTCTGCTATCTTTTTCCTCTGCTGTCTTTCTTTTTCTTTCTTTCTTCTTTTCTTTCTTTTATTCTTTAGTTTTCTCTGCTGGTTCTTTCTTTCTTTCTGCAGTCTTTCTAACATTTTGTTCTTTCTATATGCTGTCTTTTTTATTCTTTTGTGTTCTCTGCTGTCTTTCTTTTTTCTTTCTTTCTTTTATTCTTTCCTTCTGCTGTCTTATGTTCTTTCTCTCTCGGCTTGCTTTTTTAATTTTGATCACATCTGCCTATTTGCTTCTTTTCTTTCTGTCTGTCTTTTGTCCTTTTTTCTGCCTCATTTTTTCTGCATTCTGAATGTCTTTAGCTCATTAACCCTGGATCATATTTGTTTTTCCTCTCCTGCAGATGAAGATGACGACGACGAGGATGAGGACTTTGAGGACGAGGAGGAATGGGAGGACTAGCGCGGCTTTTTTTTATTTTCTTCCCGGAAGGAAAAAGGAAAACGCTGCACCGTTCCTCGTCTTTGCGTTTCAATTGCTCTCTATAATACCTCGTTTTTGCCTGAAAAACTTTCCTCATCCTTTTTATCACTCCAGGTTCCTTCGTCTTTCAGCTTATCCTCCTCTTCGCAGATGACCGTCATTCCCATCACGCTTTCTTCACTCGTAGAGGGCGAAGGGGTTTTCTTTTCCGACCCTCGTTTCACACAGGGAGAGTCGAAGGAATTTTCATACGCCATCCGTGGTGTCCTTATTTTTCTTAAAATCTTAAATTTTCTATTTTTACATACATGAAACGCGAAATCTGCTATGTGAATAGAGAAATATATTTAAAAAATAAAAAATCCTAAAACAAAAAAACAAAAAAAAGATCATACTTGAGGATTTCTTGCATCATCTGTTGCCGAAGCACATGTTAAGGTTGGTTCTGGTTTTCTCTTTAGAGATGCAGAAATATTTGATTTCTGATATTATGAGAATTTTAAATTAATAATAATAAAAAACCTAAATGCGAGATCAGTGAGAACTTTAAGTCTTCATATGTCATGCTAATGACAGCCATGCTGTGATACTTTACTAATTCCTCTAAAGATCCAGAATCTGACCACAGGCTTTTATTTTCCTTTGTTTGGGGAGGGGATTCATGTGTATATCAATAAACTGCAGAAAATTGTTGAAAATTGTATTTCAATTCTTCACTCGAATAAATGCCAACATTTACACAAAGGCTGCAATTGCGATTTCTTTCGTTCTTTTCTTCTGCTGTTTTCTTACTTTTTTGTACTCCTTTATGCTGTCTTCTTTCATTTTTCTGTTTTCTCTGCTTTTTTCCTTTCTTTCTACTTTTTCTTTTATTCTTTCCTTCTGCTGACTTTTGTTCTTTCTTTATCTGCTTGCTTTCTGCTCTCTTTATTTTTTTCTGCAATCTTTCTTTATCTTTTATCTTTCTTGATCCGTCTTTCTTAATTTTTGTTCTTCCTTTATGCTGTCTTTTCATTCTTCTGTTTTCTCTGCTGTATTGTCTTTCTTACTTTTTTGTCGTCTTTCATTCTTTTTTTCTCTATCTTTCTTTTTCTCTGCTGTATTGTCTTTAGCTGGAAAGAAACAGTTCTTTAGGATATCTTTAGATGGTACTCTAATAAAATTTAGCATTCACTTAAACTTGGAAACCCAAACCTGTTCCAGCATGGTGATGCCCCTGTGCACAAAGTGAGCTCCTTGAAGATTTGGTTTACATGCTTTGGAGAGGAAGGATCTTGCTGCTATAGAGCTCTGATTGCATCCCTACTGAACACCTTTGGGATAAATGAACGTTGACTGCACCCCAGGTCTCTTTACCTACATCAGTACCTGCCTTTTATAACACCTTTGTGGCTGATGAACACAAATATCCATAAGCACACTCCAAAATCTAATGGAACATCTTCCCAGAAGAGTGGAGGGAACTAGGAGGGCAAATTGTAAGTAAATACCATACTTATACAATACAGTGACCAAAAATGCCTCATATATATATATATATATATATATATGTGTGTGTGTGTGTGTGTGTGTGTGTGTGTGTGTGTGTGTGTGTGTGTGTGTGTGTGTGTGTGTGTGTGTGTGTGTGTGTGTGTCTCTGTCTCTCTCTCTCGCTGGGCCCAGGGCATCATGTCCTGCTTCAGAATCTCACAGTACATGTTGGAATCCATGTTTTGCTCAATGAAACGCAGTGCCAGCAGCACTCATGCAGCCTCAGACCATGATGCCGCCACCACCACCATGCTTGACTGTTGGCAAAAAGTTTTCGTATTATTCCTCACCAGGTCGTCTCACAACACATGCTGGACACCATCTGAGCTAAAGAAATTCTTTTCAGAGGACAGTAAATCTTCTTCTTCTTCATTTTTCGGCTGTTCCCATTAGGGTCGCCACAGCGGATCATCCGTCTCCATACCACCCTGTCCTCTACATCTGCCCCTTTCACACCAACTACCTGCATGTCTTCCCTCACCACATCCATAAACCTCCTTGGTCTTCCTCTTTTCCTCCTTCCTGGTGGCTTAATCCTCAGCATTCTTCTACTGATATACCCCATGTCCCTTCTCTGCACACGTCCAAACTATCTCAATCACACCTCCCTCACCTTGTCTTTAAAACATCCTACGTGCGCTGTCCCTCTAATAAACTCATTTCTAATCTTGTCCATCCTCGTCACTCCCAACGAAAACCTTAACATCTTCAGCTCTGCTACCTCCAGCTCTGCCTCCTGTCTTTTACTCAATGCCACTGTCTCAAAACCATACATCATCTCAGGTCTCACCACAGTCCTATAAACTTTCCCTTTTACTCTCACAGATACTCTTCTATCACAAATCACTCCTGTCACTCTTCTCCACCCACTCCACCCTGCCTGCACTCTTTTCTTCACTTCTCTAACACACTCTCCATTTCTTTGCACTGTTGACCCCCAAGTACCTGAAGTCCTCCACCTTCTCCACCTCTTCTCCCCCTCTTCTCCCTGCAACTGCACCCCTCCACTGTCCTCCGTCTCATTTAGACACATGTACTCTGTCTTAAAATCCCCTTCTCCATTCCTCAGGCATCCTCTCACCTTCCAGAATCTTGTTAAACAATCTGGTTAAAAACTCCACTGCATCTCTTCTAAACATCTCCATGCTTCTACAGGTATATCATCTGGTCCTACTGACTTTCCACTCTTCATCTTCTTAATCGCTGCTCCCACTTCTTCCTTACTAATCCTATCCACTTCTTGATTTACCATCTCCACACCATCCAACCTCCTCTCTCTCTTATTTTTCTCATTCATCAGCTACACAAAATACTCCCACCATCTTCTCAACAAACTCTCCTCACTAGTCAACACACATCCTTTATTGCCTTATTCCTTAGTGTCCAACTTCTCCTTCAGCTCCTTAGATGCCTTTTTCTTGGCTTTCGCCACATCCCTCTTCACCTGCTGCGTTGGCGTTTCCGTTTCGCAGAGTGGACCGTTAAAACGAAGGCTTTCGAAAAACGATGACGCGTTATCAGTCGTTGCCGTGACGTTACGAAGATCCGGAAAGTAAATAAACGGCAAAGCGGAAATAACGCAGGTCGAAGCGTCTTGCGTTTTGCTGGTGTACAGGGATGTGTGTGGCGTGAGATGTTTTATTGCGGACATTTTTTTTAGACAAAAACGTTTTTAGATTCAAAATGTATCAAGCTTAGTGTAGACGTAGCCGGAGAATTCACACAAAATTGTTCATTTATGTGTCTTTTTTGGTTACCTGCGTCAAGTCAAGTCAAGAAGCTTTTATTGTCATTTCAACCATATATAGCTGATGCAGTATACAGTGAAATGAAACAACGTTTCTCCTGAACCCAGGTGCTACATAAAACAACATAAAACAAGTCACAGAACAGAAGAACACAGGGCCAGGAACTAAGATCCTCGCCACATAAAGTGCATGTGTGCAACTGGTGCAAACAGTGCAAGAGACAACACAAGACAGTGCAAGACAACACAGGACAGTGCAGGACAATACACAATACACAAAATATAAAAATAGCAGTAGCTCCGCCAGTAAAACCTGTCGTGACAGGATAAGGTGCACAGTAGCAGAAATGTAAACAGAATTTTGCAATTCTATAATAGTATAAAAATATGATAGCAGCAATCAAAATAAAGTGATCAGTGACCAAAGGATTGACAGAATATTGTGCAAAAAGAGCAAGTCCCGGAAGATTAGCAACAAACGGCATGTAAACATTTTGCTATAATGAGAGGTGTGAATGGTGCTGAAACCTGGGTGTGTGAAGTGTATGTGTGTTGAGTCCGGTTGTACAGATCAGTCACTCAGTTGTGTGTAAGTGTGTGTGTGTGTGTGTGTGTGTGTGTGTGTGTGAGAGAGAGAGTTCAGTCCAGATGTTTGTTCAGGAGCCTGACGGCTTGCGGGAAAAAACTGTTGCACAGTCTTAATGTGACGGCCCGAATGCTTCGGAACCGTTTTCCTGATGGTAGGAGGGTGAAGTATGTGTGTGACGGGTGTGTGTGGTCATCCACAATGCTGTGTGCGTTGCGGATGCAGTGTGTGGTGTAAATGTCCATGATAGAGGGGAGAGAGACTCCGATGATCTTCTCAGCTGTCCTCACTATCCTCTGTAGGGTCTTGCGATCCGAGACGGTGCAGTTCCCAAACCAGGCAGTGATGCAGCTGCTCAGGATGCTCTCGATGGTCCCTCTATAGAACATGGTCAGGATGGGGGGAGGGAGATGAGATTTCCTCAGCCTTCTCAGGAAGTAGAGACGCTGCTGGGCTTTCTTGGTGATGGAGCTGGTGTTAAGTGACCAGGTGAGGTTATCCGCCAGATGAACACCAAGGAATTTGGTGTTTTGACGATCTCCACTGAAGATCCATCGATGATCAGTGGAGAATGGTCACTCTGTGCTCTTCTGAAGTCAACAACCATCTCGTTGGTTTTGTCCACATTCAGAGACAGGTTGTTGGCTCCACACCAGGCTGTTAACCGTTGCACCTCCTCTCTGTATGCTGACTCGTCGTTCTTGCTGATTAGACCCACCACGGTCGTGTCATCAGCAAACTTAATGATATGATTCGAGCTGTGCGTTGGTGCACAGTCATGAGTCAGCAAAGTGAACAGCAGTGGACTGAGCACACAGCCCTGAGGGGCCCCAGTGCTCAGTGTGGTGGTGCTGGAGATGCTGTTCCCGATCCGGACTGACTGAGGTCTCTCAGTCAGGAAGTCCAGGATCCAGTTGCAGAGGGAGGTGTTCAGGCCCAGTAGGCTCAGCTTCTCGATCAGGTGCTGGGGAATGATTGTGTTGAATGCTGAACTGAAGTCTATGAACAGCATCCTTACATAAGAGTCCTTGTTATCCAGATGGGTGAGGGCCAGATGGAGGGTTGTGGAGATGGCATCGTCCGTGGAGCGGTTTGGACGATACGCAAACTGCATGGGGTCCAGTGCGGGTGGGAGCTGGGTCTTTATGTGCCTCATGACAAGCCTCTCAAGCACTTCATCATGATGGGTGTGAGTGCAACGGGACGATAGTCATTGAGGCAGGACACAGAAGACTTCTTCGGCACAGGAATGATGGTCGTCGTCTTGAGGCACGAAGGAACAGTGGCGCTGCTCAGGAGATGTTGAAGATGTCAGTGAAGACATCTGCTAGTTGTTCTGCACATTCCTGAGCACTCTGCCAGGAATGTTGTCAGGTCCAGCAGACTTCTGTGGGTTAACTCTGCATAGAGTTTTCCTCACTTCAGCTGTGGTTAGACATAGCACCTGGTCACTGGGAGGAGGGATTGTCTTCCTCGCCACCACGTTGTTCTGCACCTCGAACCGGGCGTAGAAGTCGTTCAGCGCATCTGGAAGGGAGGCGTCACGGTCACAAGCAGGTGATGTGGTCTTGTAATTCGTGATCGCCTGGAAGCCCTGCCACATGCGCCGGGCGTCTCCGCTGTCCTGGAAGTGGCCATGGATTCTCTTGGCGTGTGCACGCTTCGCCTCTCTGATAGCACGGGACAGTTTGGCCCTTGCTGTTTTAAAACCGTCTTGTCCCCTGCTCTGAAGGCAGAGTCTCTTGTTTTTAGCAGCGCACGAACCTTGGCGGTCATCCATGGCTTCTGGTTGGAACGTATAGTGATGGTATTGGAGATAGTTACGTCATCAATGCACTTGCTGATGTAACTGGTCACTGTTGACGTGTACTCCTCCAAGTTGATGAAATCGCCATTGGTTGCAGCTTCCCTGAACATGTCCCAGTCAGTGCATTCAAAACAGTCCTGGAGAGCAGACATGGATCCTGCTGGCCAGGTTCTCACTTGTTTTTGAGCTGGTCTTGAACGCCTGCTGAGTGGTCTGTATGCTGGGATCAACATAACAGAGATGTGGTCTGAGTACCCGAGGTGGGGGCGGGGCTTCGCCCGGTATGCGCCCCGGATGTTTGTGTAAACAACATCCAGCGTGTTTTCTCCTCTGGTTGCAAAGTCCACATTCTGATAGAATTTGGGAAGCACAGTCCTGGGATTTGCATGATTAAAATCTCCGGCGACTATAAACAGTCCGTCAGGGTGTGTGTTTTGAAGTCCGCTAATGGTTCCGTAGTGCACACTGAGCGCTTCCTTAGCATTAGCGCTAGGTGGTATGTACACTCCGAGCACAATAGCGGTGGTGAATTCCGGGGTAAATAAAAAGGTCTACATCTCACAAAAATAAACTCCAGCAGCGATGAGCAGTAGGTAGAAACAAGCACAGAGGTCTTACACCATTCCGTGTTGATGTAAACACACAGACCGCCGCGAGTCTTACCGCACAGAGCTGCATTTCTGTCGGCACGAACGCTGCCAGCCCGTCCAGCTGGATGGCGGCGTCCGAACTCTGTCGCTCAGCCACGTCTCAGTAAACACAAAAACGCAGCAGTGTCTGTACTCACGCCGATTAGCTTGTTGGAGTCTGATGTAGTCTAATTTATTGTCCAGGGAGCAGACATTTGCCAGCAGTAGTGATGGTAGAGCGGGCCGGCTAGGGTTAGCTTTTAGCCTAGCATTAGCACCCGCTCGCTTTCCGCGTTTCTGCTTCCTTGCGCAACGCTTCCGATTCCCCCTCCTCCGTCCGTCCTCCGCAGGCGATGCCAAGGTCTGAGGCATCGCCTCAGCAAATGAGTGCTTCTTCTTCCTGTCCTGACTCCTCCTCTTCCGTTTTCTGTTTTGAAATCTGATTCTTGAGTGTCTGATTGATGTTTACTGTGTAATATTACTTTACTTATCTGTGTATTATTATTATTTTTGTCCTTTTACACTTATTGGGTTATATTTAGTGAATGTTAGAGCACATGGTGATAAGTGTACAACACATTTATTTTATAGAGAACAATAAGAGCAATAGCATCTGAGAGGCTGTTTATTTGTTCCATTTACCAGTTTATTTTTTGTCATTTTTCTACTTTTCATTCTGTTTCCCCGTCTTAATTTTTTTCCCCATACTGTTATTTCCCTTTTCTGTATTGAAATCTCATGGGACAGAGAACAATAAGGGCAATATCACCTGAGAGGCTGCTGATTTGTTCTGTCAATCAGAGATTAAATGCTTCCAGTGAACTGCCGCCTGCTGTCCCGTGTCACACAACGCAGAGTCAAAAATTTCAACTGGAGTTGCCGGTCATATGCTAATCTTGGCATCACGAGTCTGCTTACATGCATACTGACCTGATGGCGTCAAAATAAATTAATCCCTTTGGGGGCTGCTACACCAAAAAACTATAAATTGGCATGCAAAGAAAACGCAGCTTGTATTTGTATTTTTGATTATAACATTCAAATAAATGGAGCCTTATTTAGCCAATTTGCATCAGCACCATTTGAGGATGAATTATTATTTGCAGACGGTTCTTTTAGAGTTAAAAAAAGAGTGTATATATTATACATATACATACATCAGAAAATTTAGGTTAGATATTTTAAGAAATAGAAATATTTCTGTTTAAGTGTTTTTTATTTTAAAAGGTAGACAATTTTATATATATATATATATATATATATATATATATATATATATATATATATATATATATATATATATATATATATAAACAGCAGAATATTACAGTCACAGAAACAAAGTCAATTTACAATGGATAATAAATTGGATATGAAATAAAGGTATAGGTTTATTTTTCCACATCAACAGAAATATTTACATTTATACACAGAATTACCTAAAAAGAATTAAAATAGAAATCTAAGATCTATTGCTGTGCCAGTGTACTAAAGACATGTCTTTATAAACCAATCAGAAACTGCTATTGTTGTTTGTCTCACAAGATGAAAATACTGCTGCTATTTAGTTTTTCCATTATTTCTTCTATACAACAATACATAATTCTAATAGACCCTTTTAGTGGCAAAATCACAATTACATTGTTGGGTGCCAGAATCTAAGGTGTACAGACCAAAAAAAACAACAACAAAAAGAAAAAGTTGACAGCTGTGGTTAAACACAGTGCAGTGCACACTTTATCAGGTAAGAAACTATTGTCTTTCATTGATATGGTTTATGGTTTGGTTACGTGTCTAAAGCTTTCTTATGCATGCCTAACTGATCAGAAATTGTGGAACAATTGATCTCATGGAACACGTATTGTATGTGTAAGCTAAACGCTAGCTAACGACCAGAGACTAAACATAAAGGAAACTGTTAGTTGTCATCTCTTTTTCTACAGTTGCCATAAGTGTCATTGTAGAAAGTGAGAGTTAACAGTGAACAAGCCCATGTTATGTGTGAGGTGTGTGTCCAAGCATTTGCTAATATTTGCCACTGTTAGTAGCCAACCGAATGAGTCAGATTGTCCATCTGTTGAGTGAGTGCATACAGGTTGGACATTCTGTTCTTTCCATTAAAGTTAACGTTTTCAAGTAACATTCACAGTCTTGGAAATTAAATAGATTATAGTCAGATAAAATCAGATTTTGACCAGACATTGTTTACAAACAAACTAACAAAACTAAATAGCTAGCATTATTGAAGCTGTCAGGGACATATTTTCACCTCCCCCTCTAAGCTCTGCCCACACAAAAACATCATAAAGTTTACCAAACGAAAAGGGGTCTTTAAGAAGCATCTATATTCGATATCTATTTTTTTCTATATATTGTTTTTTTATTTATAGATATCCTGTTAGAACAAAGTGTAGATCAAAAGACGGTGCACACTGAGTGGTGAGAGTCATTAAAAATAAAGCGTATATAAATAGTCTTTGCAGCATTGCTATCAAATTTGGTTCCCATCCATATTTCTATTGCTGCCATCCTTAAACATGAGAAAACAATCTGGTGAAAGAAAAAAAAAAACAACACGAATCTTTATTGCATCAACTTTTGCGCTACTTTTTCAGATGTTCTGGAAAGCTGATGTTCTGAGCACGATCCTCAAATATTCATCCAGGGCTTGTTTAGGGTAAAAGTGTGAGCCAGAAATGCACTCTAAACGGGACATCAGAGTCAAATATACAATGTACACTAATTAACACACTACAGATATGTATTTTACTAGGTGTAAGGAAATGAAAAAACTAGGAGAAAACCCAAGCAAACATCAGGACAACATTCAACAAATAAATTCCATACAAACAGTAAACCAGATCGAATCAGGACCAAACAAGGGACTGAAATTAACTGAGCTTAAAGCACTTTTCCACTGTAGGCTTAACCCTGAAGATAGATTTGTGGTATTTTGTATGAACATGATGCTATGGAAAGTAGATGATCTGTAGCATTGGCCATCCTTTCTTTCTTGGTACAAAGTGTTTGGCCACATTATCGAAGATACTGTGGCACTTCCACCTGTTTAAAGAGAAATACAGATCTCTGGTCAGCATGTACCACATTTATCTTTATATTTGGCAGACACCCTTATTTAGAACGACTTTCAATTATCTCGTTTGTACAACTGAGCAGTCGAGGGGTAAGGGCCTTGCTCAAGGGCCCAGCTGTAGTAGAGTACTTTCCCAAGTAGTAGAGTGACCCCTGAGATACCCTCTCCCCTTAGGTAGTAGAGCTCCCTCTGAGCTACTCCCTCCCCCAGGGAAATAGAATGATTTGATCATTGTTGCCCCTTTTGGAATGTCAATTTCGATGTCAAATTTAAAAATATCCTCTATTAATAGGAAGACAGGTCTTGTTTATAAAGCCTGGCCATGCCGTTACCCAGCGCTAAGAGGTATTTGACTTGTCAAGACAGAGTAAATAGAATATATTTATAGTGGCTAAGTGGTGACTGAGTGGTATTACTGTGGGTCACTATCCTGTTATCTTAGGCTAACACTGGCTTTATGTTACAGAGGTAAAACTTTGTTTCCTGTAGGCTGTAAACACAATTTGTCATTCCCCCAAATATTTATTATATTTTGAGGCTTTTCTACTACTACAAATAACACCATAAGGATTTGAGTGAGTTTGCCACTGGGTCAGAGAATCTCCAAAACTGCAGCTCTTGTGGGGTGTTCCCAGTCGTCAGCCAAACTGCAGATCCCAGTCTACTATTAAAATGGGTAGGAAGGAACAGTTGTAAACTGGTGACATGGGTGGCCAAGGCCCATTGCTGGATGTGGGGAGCAAGGACTGGCCTGTGTGGTCCAATCCTACAGACGAGCTATTGTAGCTCAGATTGCTGAAGAAGATAATACTCTTAATGCTTAATGGGTCAGGATTGTTTGCCAGCAAATTGTGTTGGGGGACCAAAACAATATTAGGCAGGTGGTCATAATGGTATGCCCGATTGGTGTATAAATTTGGGCCAATTCATTGAGTGCTACCTAATCCCCCAGGCCACTAGCGTCTGAAAAACAGCTTTAAGGAAATCTATATTTCCCCCCACAAACAAGGTATCACATGAATGATCAGTCACCACTGGAATCCACATAGTCAACTGACACCTTTTTCTACGTTATACTATACTGCCATTATGATACTCACCCGTTTGAGTGATTTGACACTACTTGCTCGGATAGCGGCCATGAGCTCGTCACGAGCCGACCGCATCGGTGTAGAGGGTCTGGAACTATCCCTGTCTGCAATGGGCCTCAGTGCATTTTTCAGCTCCCTAAGAATGTTTTCAGTCCCGTTTTCCTTTGAAACGCTTTTCTTGCCTTTTTTAGACTTAGACTTGCCCTTGCTCTGATCCTCCTGCTTTTTGGCGCTCGCTTCTTGAAGTTTAATGACCTCTGCAATCATTCTAGTTGGACCCCTTTTCTCAGGGATGCTCTTGGCTTTAGGAAAAGGTGGGGGAGGAGGAGGAGGTGGAGGTGGTGGCGGAGGTGGAGGAGGTGGTGGAAGACTTGGTTGAGGGGTTCTTTTGATCACATCATTACGTGGCAGTTTTGGAGAGGACCATGGTGAACTTCTAGGGGATATATATGGAGAGGAGGTTGGAGTGCTCTTCTGAAGCAGACTCGTTCGTGGGTTGATAGGAGTTGAGGCACCTCCTTGCTGCTGACGCAATTCTTGCATCCTCTTCTGCCTTTGAAAGTCTTGATTGCGTGTGAGGATGCCAGTCATGCTCATTCGAGGGCCAGGCAGGGCAAACTGGTAGCCAAGCTTGAGCAGGGTGGTGTTCTCTCTCAAGAGTTTGACCATCTCCATCTCAACCTGACCTCCGCAGATATGCCGCTGGTTGTGGAAGCGGAGCTCTGTTAGATTTTTATTGTGTGTAAGTGCTTGCACCAGGGCTAGTATACCCTTTCCTGTGATGTAGTTGGATTCAATGTTTAGGGTTATAATGTGGCAGTTCTCCTTCAACATTTTGGCAATGGCAAATGCCACTGGGTCATCAGCCCGAGTGTTTGCCAGAGTAAACACTCGCACATGTGTATTAAAGCGCAATGCTTCTGAGAAACGTATCAAGTTTTCCTGGCAAATGTTGTCAATATTATTGAGATTGACTTCAGTGGTGTCAGGGTCATCATGTAGGACCTTTTCTAGAGCTTCATCAAGGACAGTGGGGTTTCCTGACAACTGGTTTGACTCTTGCGGTGAAGTTGTTCTCACAGAATATTCTGGCTTAAGGTTTGATTGATTGTTGGACATGTTCTGCAGAGAATCACATTTCTCCAGAACACTCTCCTGTTCAAGGTCCTGCTTTTGGACAATTTCTTTTTCCTCCTCCTCTTCCTCTTCCTCTTCCTCTTCTTCCCCCTCTTTCTCTGCCTCTTCTTTCTCATCTTCTTCCTCTTCCTCAGTGACTTGCTCTTCTAATTCATCTTTTTCTATACGATCTTCTTCTTCGTCATCTACACAACCGTCCATTTCCTTCTTATCCTCAGCTTCTTTCTCTTCTTCTGATTCCTCACTGTTGCTTTCTGTTATGTGGCCTTTTTCGTTATTTTCACTACCCTGGAATCAATAGCAAAGCTTCAATACACATTTTAAGGTCTGAGCAATTTTTTTTTTCGTCATGTCTAACTGATTTCAGTAATTGGTAACAAAGTATGTTCTAGAACATTTCATTACAATAAAATAAAAAAAAATATATGAAATATAACCTATAACCTAACAAATGCAAACATTTTTAATTATAGTTGTTCTTTTTTTACTTACTGACGTGGGGCTTGAAGAGCCCATCATCTCATTTTCAAGAATCTGGCGTGTCTCTTTCTCCCAGTATTTCATTAGAGCCTCTCGGCTAAACGTGCCCGTGGGGGTTTTAACCGTCTGGTCCTTCTGCCTTAGTCCAAAGGGGACTTTATCATCTGGATCAATATCAGCCAGCTCATTTTCCAATTCCTGGAGTTCTTCAGCTGTCAGTGAGGCAAGCAGCTCATCCTCATCCACCTCTTCATATTTGCTCAGCTCACGGCGATATCCAAAGGTACTCATTGCCTTCTGTGAGGTAAAGTACCACACCGCAGACTTGTCCTTTCCTCTCAGATGGTATTGTTAATGATCAGGAGTTTGAGGGTGACTGTTATCAGTAGGCGCTGCTGGTGCAAATGGCTTTAAGAACTTGATCAGATGGGTACATAACAAAGCCCTGGTCTGTGATGCTGTAACTATTTTTGGAGAGGGGAGTCAACCAGAGATACGCAAAAAGAATGTGAGCTCAGTCAGAGGCTGTACCGGAGCCTGGTCAGCCGATCCTTGCAGCATTGTTCATGCCCAAAATAAACCCAACTCTCTAATGTGGAAAGGGTGAAGAAATAAGCAGTAAGTCCTTGTGAGTACACTGGTCATGTTATAGTGCAACAAATAAAATGTACCACATTAAACCTATAAATTGTTTACCTGGGTTTTTTTAATATGTAGTATACAAGGACAGTTCATTACAATAACCCTAACCCTTCATCAACTCTACATGAATTTAAAATTCACTTATTTTGCTGCCATCTTCTCCTTTTTTAATTTAGCACTGATTCCTTTACACTCAAATTTGTATCTTCTTAATCATTCCCAATAAATGATATTCTGTATAGACTGTTGAGAACTTGTAAACTTTCTGCCTTATTTGTTTGCCAACACGTTTTGGCAGAACAGACATGGAATTTTGTCTGTCAGATAAGGTAAGAACAGTATTTAGAAACACTGCCTAATAATGTGAAACTCGACCTGTGTTGTGACTCAAGTAGAAGTGATATTTGTGTAATATCTTTGAGTCCAAACAATTAGTCAGAAGGTTGTTGGATGGAGCCACCAAGAAGGAGGAGAAGAGGAAGGCCAAGGAGGAGGTTTATGGATGTGGTGAGGGAAGGCATGCAGGTAGTTTGTTTGAAAGAGGCAGATGTAGAGGACAGGGGGGTATAGTGACGGATAATCCGCTGTGGCGCCCCCTAATGGGAGAAGCTGAAAGAAGAAAAAGAAGAACTCAGAAGGTATTTGGGTACCAAGCCCAAGTGGTTGTTGTACACTATTTAACACAAAATATTTAATAACTCTTTATACATTTAAAGCCAAATATTTACATACACTTAGGCTTAAGCACATTGTTAAAAACTGTGTTGGGTTTACTTAAAATAAATTTTTGCATAATTCTTTTGAAGTAAATTCAACTTCAGTAAAAATAACAAGAAAATATCTGTCCCATTAACTCAAATGTTTAACTTAACTTTAATACTTAAAAAAAAAAAGACCAATAATATTTGACAATTAATTACAAGTTGTTTCATTTTAAACTTTAAGCTTCCATGTAGCTCATTTGCATTAAAGCAAGATAATTATTTATGTTAATGGCACATATGAGTTTAGACACATTTACATTTTCCTTTTCCAGCTTGGGAAAATAACACTGTTTCTTCAACATTTACATTTAAACAATGCAAGAAAAAAAGAACACTGACATACAATATAGAAGGACTTGAGTAAGGCATGTACTGTACGGTAAGTACACGTATATATATATATATATATATATATATATATATATATATATATATATATATTTTTTTTTTTTACATACTTTCAGTTCTTTAACTGTAACACTGTTGAATCTGTAATTGTTATACATTGCTACTAATAAAAATGAATAGAACTAAAAGAAAGATTACAATACAGGATTACAATGTCATTTCTATTTTTTTGGCAACCACCATTTAGTGCTAACTAACAACATAGAACAAAGCTGTGTGTCTTTCATTTCTGTCGAAAAGAATGCAAAATAGCAACATCTTTTAACCATATCAACGATGCAGCTTGTTCCTCAGAGAAATAATTTTTGAAGAAAGTATGCTACTGTCTAGCTCCAGTAGAATCTTCTGGAAAAATCCAAACGTACAGCGTTACAGAGTTATTTTAGGTAACTTAGTTTAAAAACCTTCTTTAGGCTTCTCCCATTAGGGGTCGCCACTGCGGATTATCCGTATTCATGATCCCCATGTTTAATTTGGCATGTTTTAAGCTGGATGCCCTTCCTAACGCAACCCTCCCCATTTATCCAGGCTTGGGACCGGCACTAAGAGTGCACTGGCTTGTGCAACCCTAATTAATTGCATATATTAGGCCTAGTAACAAAACACAGGCCTTTGCAACACCTGATATCCCTGTCAAGACCTTGATACCTTCCAGCACTATCACAGTCTCTAAGGGGTCATTTCTGGAGCCACATTTTGTGATGATCCTAAACGCATGCTGTGGCAGTTCCTGCTGGTATACGTCCCTTTTAAAATCCTTAAATAAAATAAAAGCATTCCAAATTATGAACAATATACGATTTTTAAACAATGATATAAAACTGTCTGGTAGCCTTTTCATTTGAGAAATAAAACATTTACATCTTTTCCACATAATTCAGGTCTATTGTTTAATTTAAAGCTTATACATTTTATTGTTAAATGTATTATTTAGGTTTAGAACTCACTTTACAGATATTGATGATCAATAAGTTGCTATACTGTAACAAACAAGTAAATAGCATGTCATACAGGTACACTGTTAACCCTCAAATCACAACCTCTCTGCTGTCTCAGATGTGTGAGCAATGCAGCTACTGTTGGGAATGTGACAGAAGCACAATGTTGACATGAGAAAAATGGTGATCCCCAGGTGTCGGACATCATCAGGGACATTGTGCCTTTTCAAGTGTGAACGAAGGGAGTTTAATGACTTAAATGAACATGGTCAATATCTATGTCGACCTAGACGGTCATGTAATCTATTATGTTTGAGTAGGTCTGCTTTTTTTATAGAAAACTGAGCTGCAAAATTTGCATGACCACATCATTGTGCCCTAGGAAGAAGGGGAAAAACTGAAATGACAAGTTGGTGTTCAATAAATGTATTTAAGTAGCCAATTAAAAGTGTAAAAACACATTTATAGAACAATTTTTATATATATATATATATATATATATATAGAGAGAGAGAGAGAGAGAGAGAGAGAGAGAGAGAGAGAGAGAGAGAGAGAGAGAATAGATATATTGTAAATTGTGCTTTTTACAAGGTCCTAAAGTTTTTGTTTGGGTTTTGCTGCAGCGTGGAAAGATGGACATGAATAATAAAAATGTTTAACAAAAACAACAATATTAAACAACAGGAAATGGTAAGAGAGAGAAGCATTACTGTCTCCAATGTCATGCATTTGGGTCAAAAAATATGTTGCATGGACATTTAAAAAAAAAAGGAAAAAATCTCACGCATGTATTTAATATTTGTGCATTTGTGTAAACGCGAACTTAAAGGAATCCTTATGCATAGTGGAGACGAAGCACGCACATCTACTTTTAAAATAACCAAAGATACATATTATAAATTACCAAAGCAACCATAAATGTTGCGAGGTGTATATAAAATATACTGATGCTCTTGCTCTAGAAAGTTTTACCACCTTTACCTCCACGCTTCATAAAATGGCTCCTGTTCTTGCCGGGTTCATGTTTGCATATCACGTGTGTAAATAGGTTAGCTCTACCTCTGCCATGTTAATCTAATATTATATGTGATTTGAAAAACAGTTTAGTGAGGAGAAATTAATCTAGATATCAAATATTGATCACAAATTATTGTGCTTTCTAAATAATAAAATTATAGCACATCAAATAATAATTATATATAAATAAATATTTTTTTTACAAATGCAAATATGTTCAAAAAATTATGCATTGTGATTAAAAAAAAAAAAAAGCCAACTTGTATCTGATGCACTGATGCAAATCAGTAAATCTAACCATTTCTATACGTTACAACAGAGGTGGAAGAAAAATTTACAAATACAACTTTTTACTTTTTATACAAATATCTGTACTTTCAACTTCTTACATTTTCAAAACAGCCTCGTTACTTTTAGTATTATTTCTTTTAATTGAGCGTCGTTTCCAGCCTATCAACCTATGAATGCGCGGCTTTTACACCATATCACTGGTGTATTATTTCCAGGCTTTTAGACGTAGACGTAGGCTAGCAGAGCTAACAATGAGCAAGGCAACAAGAGGAATGGCTAAATGGCTAGTGAATTCTGAGGGAGTCACCGATGTGAAAATTAATAAAAACAAAGACATTCCTGAACACCCATGGCCATATATGAGGGAGATGTTTAAAATGATCGACGTCAAAAAGGATTCCTGGCGAATGCGTTTGCGAAATGTGTCAAGTCAAAAAACATAAAGTGCTGGCTTTGAAGAATTCGTCGTCAAATTTGAAAAAAGCATATACAGGTATTCTAACATTTAACTTGGCTAACTATACATTTGTAGTAGGGATGCACCGAATATTCGGCCACCGAAAATTTTCGGCCGAAAATGGCCCAAAAGTGCATTTTCAGTTTTCGGCTGAAAAACTTTGATCACCAAAACAACGCGCCGAAACAGTTTGTTGTGATGATGAAAACAGAAACCGCGGCCCGCACGTGCATGTCTAAAACAACATGTCTGCGGTGTGGACGTATTTACAAGTAGTTACAAGTAACCAGCATGTTAATCTGAAAAGTGATGTAGAGAAGTGAAAATGATGTTGTAACAGAATGTGTTTATTTTTGGAGTTTGTGTGGTTTATGTCATGGTTTAAATACACTCCAATATATCTAAGAGGACATTGAATATGAACAGTGAAATAAACTGGATAAATGGACAGTGTTTACAGTGCAGTGAATAACATGTCAATAAAGATAACTGAGAAAAATTTAATGAAGGCAAGCCTTTCTGTGTCATCCTTTTTGTTCTCCACTTTTCAGTTTTTTACAGCTGTCTACAGGCGCCACAACCCGGTACCCATAATAAATATCGATAAGTGCACTCCAAAATCTTGAGGAACATTTTCCCAAAACAGTGGAAAGAATTATAAGAGCAAATTGGGACTAAATGTGGAATGCAATGCTCAAATATCACATACCATAGTTATGATCAGGTTTCTCTGCTTGTATTTTATATGGCGATTGTTCAGCCTGGATACATTCATTTTTTTTATTAATATATTGATATAAGTACATGTCAGAGCACAAACTTCTTCACTTTAACTTGAGTAAAAAGTGTAGTCAGTACTTTAACTTTTACTCGAGTCTTTCAAAATATGAGTAGCTGTTGTTCTACTTGAGCAAAGGATGTGTATACTTTTGTCACCTCTGCTTTATATTTGTATTAAAAAGGCAGTTGGGGTACCAATTGTTCACCTTGGAGCTCATTTATACCAGATGATTAGAGACCAATTTCTTTCCTCATACCGGAAAATCTGCATTCAAATATAAAAACTTAAGCCACACAGTCACTTCATTGTTTAGAAACCAGGTACAAATTAACCACCTGGTTGTAAGTAAACTATGGTACAAAAGATACATGTGAACCCCAAGAATACGACAAAGGAACTGGAGAAGTTAGACGCCTCAGGTACCAAAGTGCCCTTAAGAGAGTCCTGTATGGCCTGAAAAGCTCTTTACACCAAAACTGGCATAAAAATATCCAGGTTCTCAGGTGATCAACTTTTTGAGGAGTATTCTCTGGTTGTATAAAATCAAATTAGACTGTTTGGTTATAATTAGGGATGCACCGAATATTCGGCCACTAAAAATTTTCGGCCGAAAGACTTTGATCACCGAAACAACACGTCCGAAACAGTTTGTTGTGATGACGCAAACAGAAACTGCGGCCTGCACGTGCTTGTCTGAAGCAACATGTCTGCAGTGTGGATGTATTTCAGTATATATGAGAAAGACCCACGGATAGCGATTTGCTAATAATGTAATGCCGAATTTCAAAAGGGGGTGCGTCTGCAAAGACTTTCTCCACGTCGGGTTTAATTTATCACCTAAAATCCAAACATCCCGATCGCTATGCTGAATATGAGAGGAATGCAGCACAAAAAAGCAAAACCCCTCCGAGCACGCGCACTCCGTCTGTGGCGGACGTTTTTGAAAAGGCAAGAAGTTTCCCAGTGATATTGTTGTATCTTTAAGCAGTTGCACTTGTTCTGAATGCACTTTGTTTTTATGAAAGAACATATTCAATTTTACAACCTTTTAGCAGGCCAGAGGGTCTGTACATTATTATTTAATGTACACATGAGTGCATTTACAGTTTTTCTCGATTGCTAAGACACATTCCTTGAAAGCTGCTCTCCTTTTTTTCTAAACTGTGAACACAAAACCCAATTCTCAAGCTGCATTCACAAAACCTCAGACTCTTCTTGCAAAACCAAACTTTCACCTCAAAACAGTTTAATCTGTGCTCAAAACTGAACTATGTTGTCAAATCATGCCCCAAGTCAATCAAAATTAAAATCAATACGGAACAGTCACTAAACACTACGTAGAAAAATAGCAAACACAATGCTCAGGACATGAAGCTGTAGAAATAAATGTTTATTGTTCACTATAGGCTAAATGCATGTTGCAAAACAAAAAAAAACCTGTGCATTTAGCACTTGTACAAAAAGACAAAACAGAAATCTTGTGCATTTACACGTAGCACTTGTAAAAACAAACAGAAATCTTATGCGTTTGCCACTTGTGTACAGTAAGCCCATGTAAAAATAAAGTACAAAAATATACACAAGTGGATAACTGGATACGGCATGCCAGTGTTTTTCCCCCGTTGCCTGGCCAGACAAAATGTGGCCTGTGATGTGGATAAAGTCCTGTGGCCTGACCCAGTACGGAGACATGAGGCTGTGGCTGAGGTGACATAGGTGTGGAGCCTGGGCTTGGCATGCCTCCACACCTATGTCACCACAGGCAAGTCCCATTGCTTGCAGGAGATGTACTCTGGTGTAAGGTTGGCATTCATATACCTTCCAACGCCATGAGATTAAGGATTCCTCAATGGGGTTTGGGAAAGGGGAGTACGGTGGAAGGCAAAGATTGATAAAACCTTGGTTCATATTGAACCACTCACTAAACTGGAGGGCTCTGTAAAAACTCACATTGTCCCAAACAACAACATAGATGGGATGCTCATCCTGCTGCCCTAACAGAGCATCTCGTGTGTGATTGAGGAAAATGAGGAGCTGGTGAGTGTTGTAGGGCACATAATGTGACATTGCCACCACGCTGCCCAGGAACAACAACAATGGCCTGATGGCCAATCACATTACGGCCTCTCCTTCTCCTTTTGGTGAGATTAAACCCAGCTTCATCCATGTACACGTATTCATGGGGTCTTTCCATTGCATCCAGTTGAAGAACACTCTGTAGAAATAAATATAGTTTTGTAAGTGATACGGAAAAAGTGATTTAGGCCACTACAGTAAATCACTACTGTAAGAAAAAATTATGAGGACAACGAAGATTGTAATGAAGAAGTTTATAACAGCGTAGCAGTGACAAAATACACGAAGCACTTTGGGTTAATCTGAGTCAGAAAGAACCCAGAGCAAACTCTGCCCAGATATTTTATATTGTTCTTCCCTTTGAAGTATAGACCGGAGTTATTTAAATGTAAATTAGATATAGGACATGTGTGAGGAAACAAAAGGCTGGGGGATACCATTCTCTTGGCGGAGGTCAGCAGGTGGTAATCACCGGTATTCACACCTTTGCTGATGCTGGCCCCCCAGCAGGTCAGGTGGGGTATTGTTTAAATGATAATCATGGTCTCAGATACCTTTTGGTTAGAGATAGTCCTTGATGGCTTGCTGCTTCTCCCAGACAGATTAAAATCAAGACTATGATTAGGATTGATACAACTGAAATTCTACATCAAACTACATAACTACTTTTTATCAATTTTAAGCCATTTTGAGGATGATCTGAATTTGATATAGCGTCGGGTGGAATCTGGATTGAGGCAGTCTGCAATTCTTACAATATTTAGAGTAATCAACATTGAATGTGTCTGGATATACGCCAACCTGTACATACTGGAATCTTTGCTTTTTGACTCTGAGTCTGAGTTGCGATCAAAGGGCACTCTGTATAGCTGTTCTCATGCGCAGTCTGTTGCGCTTGAGGACACGATCAACAGTAGAGAGGCTGACACTGATGATACCCTCAAAATGTACATGGTCCTCAATGATCTTCTGCTGAATTTCACTCAGGGAACATATTCAATTCAATTCAATTCATTTTTATTTGTATAGCGCTTTTAACAATGAACATTGTCTCAAAGCAGCTTTACACAGATAATGTGGTGATTAAACGTAAATATGTTCTTTGTAAGTATGTTTGTCCCTGATGAGCAACTGTGGCAAGGAAAAACTCCCCGAGATGGCATAAGGAAGAAACCTTGAAAGGAACCAGACTCAAGAGGGAACCCATCCTCATCTGGGTTGCACCAAATGTCCATTTGAAGCAGATATACAATGTTGCGGGTTACAGTGATGACGATCAGAAGCAAACTGCACTCCCGAGTCAGTGCAGCAGACCACCGACACCAACTACAGTCCAATCCATCCTCAAAGCACCCGTTCTACTCCGGAATTACATGGAACCACCCAAGGTGTTGATGAGATACCGTCCCAAGCTGCACAGAAGTGTGAAGATCCACGGAGGGGAGAGGGGCAGGAACAGTGGTCACTGGAGCCTCAGGAGCATGTTTAACTCGACCGAGAGAGAGAGAGAGAGAGAGAGAGAGAGAGAGAGGGTGAGGGTGACGGGAAGAGAAGGATATGGTGGATAAGGCATATCTCTTGGTGTGGGGAGAACATACCTGTCCTCCCACCCCCAAGTGGCAGTCTTTCAATTCTACAAAAAGAGAACAAGGAGTTACAAAAATTATACATGGAATACTAGGCCTACAAACAGTTAGACCAACCCTCCATTACAATACTACAGTACATTGGTACAGTGATGTACTGAAAGATATATTTACTTACAGTATACTGTGGTATAGTATATAGTATGTCATACAGTAATTGCTGTCAACATTTACATACTGTTCTATAATGTCAAAAAAAGGTAATTACCTGTTCTCTTCTCTAAATCTTCGGATTATGGTGGACACAGTGAATCTACTTATGTTTGGTTGTACCCTTTGTCCAGCCTCCCTCATGCTCATACCACGGACAAGAACATGGTCAATCACAGTATCTCTGATTTCATCAGATATTACTATTCTTTGTCTTCGCTGACCACCTCGACCTTCTCTCACACAAACTCTTCCTCTCAGAATCCTATCCATTGTAGGGTCTCACAAACCAGTGCTCTCTGGCTTACTGTATATGTTCCCTTACATCATTAGCCACAAGTGTGATCAATTTTGAGTTGATGTGTTAAAGCAGTGACACCTGTGCTTTAATTGTGTTTGACTTTTGTCACCTGTGCTCACCATTATGCAGCATGGGTGCATCACAATGAAAATGTGTTGGAAAGTTGTGTCTAAACAGGTGAAAAGTGCTTATGGTTTTGCCAAAAGAGTGATTGATTCAATCAGTGGGTTCAGGCAACTGAGCATTTGGTTCAAACAATAGGGTTTAGTGTTTTAGCAATTGAGAAAAACTGTAAGTTAAACATTTAAGTTTGAATTTTAAATAAATTTTATCCTGTGCATTATTGCAATGTGCTATAAATAAATATTTTTATAATTTGTAATTGATTTATTCTTTGAAACTTTAATATTAATTCATGCAATTGAAATGCCTTGATTTTAGTAAGTTTAGTACAGTCATAGACATAAATGCAATGGTAATAATAATTGGCATAATTTCTTTCGGTATTTCGGTTTTCGGCCTTGCTTTCCTCTTTTTCGGTTTTCGGTTTCGGCCAAGAATTTTCATTTCGGTGCATCCCTAGTTATAATGATATTGGAATTTTATATAGAGATGAAAGTGTAAGGCTTTTAGGATCCCCTTCCCCACCAATACCAATTGTGAAGCACGGTGGTGTCAGCATTGTATTGAGTTTTTCTTCAATTGTATTGAATGTTTTTCTTGCTCCAACCTAGTGAAACAAGGTACATGTCATCCGCGTTGTAAGACCAAATGTTTTCCTGCTAAGGAAGTAATTGTAGGCATCCAGACTACTTCTCTCTCACTTCTCTCCTGTAGATGCACTCGGTCTCAACCAGATAACGATACATGTATGGATATGTTACTTGAGGTAAAAATGTTACATTCTGAGTGAAAAGTTGTGGCCTTAATGTCTGATTTAAAGGGGTGTAGTAATTCCATCAGTAATTTATCATGCTAGTCTTTTTGTTTTGACAGGAAATGCTTTAGGACCAGAAATGCTTAATTGTTTACTTTTTTGAAATTGTCTATAGTACCATGGAATTTGAATACAACTAATAAAAAACACAATGCTGTTCAACTTTTACCGATGTGTCTTTAATACATGAAATCACACTAAACAGTAGCAAAAAATAGCTAACAAAACACATTCTATCTATATACCAATTCAAAATTCCATTCTTCCATACAAATCGTACTCCTTGTAAGTCAGATAGTTCTTTAGCGCTGGAGGGAAAGGAAGTTCGCTTATATATCTGGGGTTGTTCAGTCTTCTTGGGGTCATCTTCTTCCTTATAACCAGCCTGCACAGGTGTTGCAGACAGCGTGGGTTTCCTAAGAAGGCACAACATGGTTACTGTTCATATTTATGCTAAATGATATCACTGATTAAGAATGTACATTGTGGCTTACTAAGAATGTCACGGATCTCAGACCACTCCTGTTGCATCTCTAAGATCTTCTGCAGCTTGGGGCAGATAGGAACGTGAATCACATAGTCTAGGAGAATTCGTACAAGCCGGCCCACCAGGTGTTTCAGCCAACTCACACTGACAAAATCACAAAACTAGCACACACAGAAGATGTAGCGTATTACAATTGTACTCATCGGATTGACCCAGTTAGCCTATGAATCGTATTTAGTAGCTATTTTCAAGTAATAAGATACTTTAGCTTCTGAAATCCATATAACATAGGCTAATTATTTTCATTTGGCTTGTTTTGTATGTTGTGGACTGTTGCTGTCGTTTCGATATTCAGCATTGCTTCACACAAACCAGCCTATAAACCTGGTGGCCAAACTACAAACCCCCAGAACCCAGAATAGACTACAGACATAGCCAATAAGGATTACAGCACCGAAGAGTCATCTCAAACTACAGTATATCAAATTCCTACTGACCAGGGTCGAATGTATCCACACTTCTCCTATTGGTCAGATGCTACAGGTGCTCAGAGATGCACAAACAGACTGAAGTATAGCTTTTTTCCCGTGGCTGTTAATGCACTGAACAGCTGATTGAATACTGCATTATCACTGTATTTTGCACTGCTTATCCACAACACATTTTCTCTTTGCACCACCCATAACATTTGCATTACATTGCATCCATATTTATACTGTATCATACATACATTCATACTTGTACATAACTATATCATGTCATTTGAGTATATTATCTTCTGACATATATATCTATGCACAAACTTTAAACAGATTATTGTATATTACTATATATTCCATATATTATTACCTACTGCACCTTCTGTACATTATCAGCCTCATCCCTGTGTATCTGGACCTCATACTCTATTTATCTTTATTTATTGTAAATTGGCCACTTGTGCACTTCTGGTTAGATGCTAACTGCATTTCATTGGCTCTGTACATGTACCTTGCACAATGACAATGAAGTTGAATCTAATCCAATCTAATATGTTATTTTATGTTATCCCATTGAAGCCCCGCTGCTGTAAATTGGTTGAGAAAACTGATTAAATTTATATTTCATACATTAGTAGATCCATCCCCTGGTGGTCTAGTGGATAGGATGCGGCACTCTAACTGCTGCGGCCCGGGTTCGATCACCGGTCAGGGAACCAACCCCAGCCATTAGGGTTGCACAAGCCAGTGCACTCTTAGTGCCGGTCCCAAGCCCGGATAAATGGGGAGGATTACGTTAGGAAGGGCATCCAGCGAAAAAAACATGTGCCAAATCAAACATGCGGTTGACCCGCTGTAGCAAACCCCTGATGAGAGAAGCCGGAAGAAAGTTTAGTAGATCCGTCCCTGCAGTGTTGGGCAGTAACGCGTTACTTTTTACAGTAACTAATACTGTAAAGCGTTACTTTTAAAAATAAAGTAACTTCGTTACCGTTACCGTATAGTGCGTTACCTGTTACTTTTTTAAATGAATTAATTTCGGCTGAAGTTTAGACTACAGTCTAACCTGTTTACAGCAGCGACACATTGTAGGATTGGTGGATGAACCACTGTAAACACGAAGAAGACGAACTGTAGGATTGGTGGATTACCCTCTGTATACACGAAGAAGACGCGCTGTGGGCGTGTCTCCGTTTATTCAGGTCTGTGTGGCAGTAATGGAGAGTTGAGGCGAGAGCAAGACGAGTTTCTCAAAGTGGAAATAGGCTCATTATTTCACTTTAGTTGAGTATAAAGACAAAAACTTTTAATTCAAATGTAAGCTGTGTCTTCCTGGTTCGAAGGTCGCACCTACTGTGATAAACAGCAACTCCAATCTGTTGAAGCTCCCCCAGAAACTCCATGCTAGAAGCTAAAAGCTAGAAGCTAACCCGGTGTTTTACATTGTTGATAGTTTTTATACTTCAGCTGTGAAAGGAACATTTTTAAGAGCTCAACACTAAAGCAGAAGCCACTTTAGTTTTTGACTGTGAATATATTATTCAGCTTGTTTTGTTATTTATTTCAGAAATCCTTGTGATATATTCAGTTTGTGCTAGTCTGACTTAAATAAAATAGTGTTTAAAAATTACTTTGTGTTTAAGTCAGTTTTGTGTTTGTATAGACCATAACACATAAAAGGGCATTAATGAGAATATTAAAGAAGGTTCTTTAAAAAAGTAACTAAAAAGTTACTTTTACAGTAATGCATTACTTTTTGGTGTAAGTAATCAACAAAGTAACTAAGTTTGAAATAACAAGTAACTGTAACTAGTTACTATTTTTTAGTAACTAGCACAACACTGCACCCCTGCTACTGACTGCCCACATCTGGCATCCATATTGCATTGTACATGCTCTGTGTCTTGTACCTGTATGTCCTGGTTAGTGTTTATTGTATTTTTGTCTTTTGCAATGGCTCTGAGTGCATAAAACCTTACTACTGCCTGTATCTTGTCTTTACTAGAAATATTTGTCAGTGGCAATGTCTGTAGCCTGTATGAAGAATTTAGGGTTAGGGTTAGGGTACTGAGAATTTGTAGACAATGGCCTTGTTTGAAATCCCCTCTGGATATTGTAGTTGATGCCTGGTTTGTAATAGGGAGGTGGTAGCTCATTGGTTAAGGGATTGGACTTTGGATTGGAAAGTCTTGGGTTCAAATCCCACCCCACCATGCAGCCACTGTCCTTGAGCAAGGCCCGTAACATTTACCTGCTAAGTTGAGAGTTGCTCTGAGTAAGGGTGTCTGCTGAAAGCCATAAATGTAATATGTACAAGTAACTAGAGTTAGTGGCCATCTTTGTATCCTCTATTAAGAATTGTTGGTGGGCCAGGGGTCTCAGAGGTCATGTTTGTATGCCATTTTTGTAGTTGTAGCCAGTGGGCATTTGTGTAGGCTACTCCAATAGGTGTAGATGATAGCCATGTTTGTAGGCCTCTCTGATAATTGTAGCCAGTGGCCAATTTTGTAGGTCACTCTGAGAGTTGTAGTTTGTGGCCATGTTTGTATGCTGCATAAGGAGCTGTAGTCGGTGGCCATATTTGTAAGCTTTATTGGGAATTGTAGACAATGGCCATGTGTGTAGCTCATCTAAAAATCTGTAGTCAGTGGCCATGTTTGTAGACTGTACTCAAAGTTGCATTTTTCGAGGGGACTTGTGTGTAGGCCATTTTGGGAGATGTAATCAGTGGCCATGTTTCTAGGCAACTCTGGGAGTTGTAGTCAGTGGCCATGTTTGTATGTCGTCCTTGTAGTTGCAGTCAGCGGATATGTTTCTATGGTGGCCATGTTTGTAGGCCGCATAGGGAGCTGTAGTTAGTAGACATATTTGTAAGCTTTATTGGGAATTGTAGACAATGGCTGTGTGTGTAACTCTTCTAAGGAATTGTAGTCAGTGGTCATGTTTGTAGACTGTACTGGAAATTGCATTTTTGGGGTGGGGGCTTGTCTGTAGGCCATTTTGGGAGTTGTAGTTAGTGGCCATGTTTGTAGGCCATTCTGGCGTAAGTAGTCAATAGCTATGTTTCTAGACAATCTTTGATTGGTTAGTGTTAACTGTGTTGGAAAAAACTACTCTACTGAGGAGCATACACCAGCCAATAAACCATATACCGAGAGTGTTTGTTTATAATTACAACAAAAGCCAAAACACCCATACCCATAGCTGAAAGAGAACCTGAACTCACTGTCACTTTGTTGAAGTAGCCAGAAGTGTGCTCGTCCGTTGTGCAGCTGTGCGTCGATACGCAGTTGTGATCACACTGAAAGCAGCTTTTGGCGTGATAGCCGTTGTTAAGCAATAATCGCATCATTATTTCGTCATGAAGACAGTACTGTAGAGCTGTGGGGAACACTGTGTCAATGATGGCTGTGAAGAAGCAGTTAACATTAGCGCCGTAGGACAGCAACAGTCGCACAAGCTCATAATGACTGGCTCGTACAGCTACAAGGAGGCAGAACAGAGGGTCGAGGTTAGGCTTTGCCCCAGCCTCTAGAAGCATCTCGGCACAAGTCACGTCACTGTTGCACACTGCAAAATACAGAGCCGTCTTCCTCATGTCTCCGTAGTTGCTGGAAATGTGGTCACCTAAAAGACAGTTGACATCGAAATCCTTCTCGATCAGCAAATTCAGACAGGATGCGTGACCTCCATCTGCAGCCGAGTGCACCGGACTCATCCCAGAGTGGCGTATAGCCCTCTTAGTTGTGATGGGGATCAATGTTTTCAGGGCCCTGTTGATTTAAAGATGAGAGAACGGGTCAGCCATGTTATAGCACCCCTGTAGCACAGAGGGTTAAGGGCCATGTTCACAGGCCCAAAAGTGGCAGCTCTGCGATACCGGTGCTTGAACCCCCATCAGTAACCCATAGCCTTGAAAACGCTGAGCTACCAATTCTCCAGGTTTTTTTTTATCCCAGCTGGTCAGGAAGCAGGGGTCAGAGCGACGAGTCATTTATGGAATACTGCTCCTGAAGCAGATAGGGTTAAGTGCCTTGCTCAAGTGCCCAACAGCTCAAGGGCCCAACTTGGTAGTTCTGTGGCTTGAACCTAAACCTTATAATCAGTAACCCTTAATCACTGAAACACCACTGCCTAAATGTTATTATTATCTAATCACACTATCCCTTTTTTAGCTGTTCTACAAAAGTATATCAACTCCATATCAATAGACATCTGAGAGTCAGAGACTGTTTTTAGACTATTTTTAGATTAATTCTCCAAAAATATCTCTAGAACTATGTCAGTGTGTCATAAAACCTGCAACCCCGACCATTTCTCATCACCTGTTTTATAATCCACAGCACACTAGCAGTTGTCAGTGAGTAGTGTGATGCTTTTGTGCTTTAGGACTCACAGATAATGGCCTTCATATGCAGCACGGTGAATGGGAAGCTGAAAGGCGTAACTGGCCACGTTTGGATTTGCACCTTGTTGAAGCAGCAAGAGGATGCTGTCCAGGTTTCCCGAGCCTGCTGCATCATATAACACTGTATCTCCATTGGTGGCCTGTGCAGCAACATCACCTCCTAGTGGAGAGGAGAAGCAGCCCATTAAAAAAAAATCATAAATTTGGCTTTTTTTAATCCAGAATACAATGACGTATGGCAGATTCATCTACAGACTTTGGTTTTTGGGAAGTGCTTGAGATTTTCTCATGCGCCACACCATTAACAGGGTTACAACCTGGGTTATGAGAACTTTATTTTTCATACTGATACCGATTTTTTAAATATTATTACTGTATATAACATTACTATATGCCATAAATTCAGCTGCTTTTTAGCATGGAGAAGCTGGTGTTGGATCTGTGAGGATGTTGAGCTATTTTATGAGTTGCTCAGTAGCTCCTAGTTCTGTAACCACAAATGACTGTATAAGACTGTAGAAAGGACATTACTCATAATCACACACTCCAGTGCTCATGTTAGTTCTCACTCTCCAGTGTTCTGTATTGTTTAAAGACTATAATCACACTCTTGATGTCACCCAAATGAGGATGGGTTCCCCTTTTGAGTCTGGTTCCTCAAGGTTTTTGGTTTTTGTCATCTAAGGGAGTTTTTCCTTGCCAGAGTCACCACGGCTGCTCATCGGGGATAAATACACATCATTCACCTTAACTGTTAAATTTCTGTAAAGCTGCTTTGAGACAATGTCTGTTGTGAAAAGCGCTATAGAAATAAACTTGACTTGACTTGGCTTTTTCTATCGTCACTGTAAAACAAATCACAACAAGGCCTTCAATGGTACCTGAATCAATTCACCGTCATGATGCCACAACTATAGAAGGAAATCAATATCAGACAGGTATTTCATGCAGCAAGGATGAATTCTAAAGCAAGACATCCAATGAACACAATTCAACAAGTCTTCTTTCACCGCAGCCACAAATGCACCGCATGCATACATCATCTCTAGCAGAAGCAACGATCTTAACCCCAGGTTTCCATGCATTTTTGTGCATTTGTTAAGTGCATTATGTTTTTTTCTGGGAATTTGAAATGAAGGCAAATTTTGGATGAAAATTCTACAAGAAAGTAAACGCAAAAGTATAAACGGTTCATGAAAAAATCATAAATGTTTTTGAACCGTTTCGGTCGACCTTTCCTCGCCATGTCCAGCTTTTCTTGAAAGGTCCATCTTGTAAATGTCTTTGTAAGTGTATCTGCAACCAAATCAATTTCTCCTCCTCTGTTAGCAATTGTGGAATAAAAAAACAGCTATTAAATCCACACGGATATATTCGAGCTTGTGCAGTTTGCTACAGATGCGGGTTGAAAGCTCTGAATAATGCGCTCACTGACCATCCAATCGAAGGAGGTGACTGGTTACTACATTCCACTTGAGCGTGTCTGTGTGTAAGATCAGTATGACTGTTCTTTTTGTATAAATCGTTCACCTAAACAGAATATTCTAGGTACAGCAGTATATATATGTATAGAAGCGGAAGTGAGATAAAGTTATTTCAAGCGAAAAACTAATGTATGAGGAGAGCTCAGTGACTGTGCACGTGATCAGAATAGTAAGCATGGTAACGCTCATGGTCAGAATAGTACCGTAATGTTTTTTGGCACACTGATTTATGAAGGTCAGTGCTCACTGTCACTGTGCATTTTGCTGCCATCTGTTGGCGTGTTACAAAACTAGTCTTGAAACTTTATGATCTGTGTACACTATGTTTCCAAAAGTATTGGGTCACCGGACATTTCCTGCTGGATGTGGTTCTTTTACAAACTCTTACCACAAAGCTGGAGGCACTCAATTGTACAGGACATCTTAAGATGGCGCTCTTATAAAATTTTGCATTCACTTGAACTTGGAAACCCAAACCTGTACCAGCATGGGAATGCCCCTGTGCACAAAGTGAGCTCCTTGAAGATCTGGTTTACAAGCTTTGAAGAGGAAGATCTTAAGTGGTCTGCTATAGAGCTCTGATCTCATCCCTACTGAACACCTTTGGGATGAATGGGAACGCTGACTGCACCCTAGGCCTCCTCACCTACATCAGTACCTGCCTTTCGAAATACATTTGTGGCTGATAAACACAAATATCTATAAGCACACTCTAAAATCTAGTGGAACATCTTCCCAGAAGATTGGAGGGAATTAGAAGGGCAACCTAGGACTAAATGTGGAATGCGATGCTCAAAAATCACATACCGCACACACACACACACACACACACACACACACACACACACACACACACACACACACACACACACATATATATATATATATATATATATATATATATATATATATATATATATATATATATATATATATATATACAGTGTTGGGGAGTAACGCGTTACTTTAAAAATAAACTTACTCCATTAGCTCCATTACCGTTACCGTATGGTGCGTTTCCCGTTACTTTTTGTAATGAATTTCGGTTGAAATGTAGCCTACAGTCTAACCTATTTACAGCAGAGACGCATCGTAGGATTGGTGGATTACCGGATTATTAAATTAAATGTAAGCTGTGTCTTTCTGGTTCGAAAGCTCGTATCTACTGGGATAAACAGCAACTCCATTCTGTTGAAGCTCCTCCAGGAACCCCATGCTAGAAGCTAGAAGCTAACCCGGTGTTCTGTTGTACATTGTTAATAGTTTTCATACTTCATCTGTGAAAGGAACATGTTTAAGAGCTTAACACAACAGCAGAAGCCACTTTAGTTTTTGATTCTGAATATATTATTCAGCTTGTTTTGTTATTTATTTCAGAAATCCTTGTGATATATTCAGTTTGTGCTGGACTGACTTAAATAAAATAGTGTTTAAAAATTACTTTGTGTTTAAGTCAGTTTTGTGTTTGTAGACCATAACACATAAAAGGGATAAGGGAAAAGGGATAATTAGGAACATTAAAGAACATTAAACTTTAAAAAAGTAAATAAAAAGTTACTTTTAACAGTAACGCATTACTTTTTGGTGTAAGTAATCAACAAAGTAACTAAGTTGAACTTTTTGAATGAAGTAACGAGTAACTGTAACTAGTTACTATTTTTTAGTAACAAGCACAACACTGTGTATATATATATATATATATATATATATATATATATATATATATATATATATATATATATATATATATAGTGGAACCCGGTTATGTCGCCGGCATAGGGGTGTGCCAAAAAGCGTTGAGATAACTGATGATCGAGATAAATGAAAACCAATATGGCGGCAATATATTAACGTGCTTGAAATTTCTTTATGTACATGATGTGCGTTAATAAATGAGAATGTGCATGCACGTGTTTTTGGAGGTTTTTTTTTACACAACAGCGTTGCCGCGATTTGTTTGATAAAGGCATGCTATAAAAATGTACATACATGTTTGTTTACACCAAAAGCATATGTACACCAACTAACAGCAGAGATTTACCAGTATACAATTCAAAACCACCGTTGATTCTCAAAACAAACCTTTAATATATTCTCCAACACTGCAAACACAAAGATCGCTCCAAAAACCACACAAAACGTGCGGGGTGTAGTTCGTTTTTACCAAAAGCTAACCAGTGTCAACATTAAATTCTCGAGTCATTTCACTCTGACACAGCTCCAAAAAGTATCCGACACCTATAGCATCTGTAAGGCTTGATTTTTCCGCCACTTCCGTGAGTTTTTCTGCGGCTGCACAGTGCCGTCTCACTACCGTATTTTCGCGTATATAAGATGCACCCTAGGTGAGGGGTATGTAAAACTTTCTATAAGACGCCTCTTATATATGCGAAAATACGGTAGTGAGATGGTGACGTGGCAAAAGAAGGCGATTGGTCATGCCGATCGAGATAACCGACGCAAAGTGGCAAATTTGCCCCCCCTTGTGCTTGAGATATTAGAGTTCGTCGACATAAAAGAATCGACATAACGGATAAAAAAATGCTAAGACAAAGCGAGAATGTGGCGGTTTCACTTCAAAAACGTCGACTTAATAGGGTTGGCGAGTTAACCGAGGTCGAGATAAGTGGGTTCCACTGTATATATATATATATATATATATATATATATATATATATATATATATATATATATATATATATATAGCGAATACAGTGACAGTCTTAGTGACGCCTCTCACCATGCTGAATGAGGATTTCCAAGATGTCGCTGTGGCCGAACTCGGACGCAATTCCCAGCGGTGTCACGCCGTGACCGTCTCGTGCTGTCACCTTGCCGCCGTGCTTAAGAAGCAGCATTAGGATATCAGCGCCGCCCACCTTGGCTGCCTCGTGGGTGGCCGTCCACTTTTTCAGACACACCTGCTCCACAAACGCCCCACCTAAGATCAGCGCCAGGACCATGTCATAGGAGCCGATCCTGACCGCTGCAGAAGAGTAAATTCCACATGGATATCAAATCGTTATTTTCTAATAATCTTTATTTATGGATGATTAGATGTCAAAGAAATATTTTGTGAGATACCTTTGGAGGAAAACACAGAGATTAAAGAGCCATGGCAAACCTTGAAATTTATGCCCATGGCATGGTTACATTCCTGGAAAAAAAATAGCCGATCTGGTTGCTATTAATGTTTTTGAAAAAATGTCAAGAATGGTGATAGTGTCAGTGCAGCACAAAGGGAATTTCGGAGTCATTACCAGTCCGGACATCATGATCGTGTCCCGTCTGGTCATGTGATTACAACATGGGTTCATCAGCTCAATATGGCAGCTCGAAGAGCCTCCATATTCACTAGTGTGAGGGCCGTTCCACCACCTGGGGACTTTTTTTTAAAGGCTGGACCTGTTTCCTCAAAATGAGCAGACGGGACACGATCATGACGTCCTAACCGGCAATGACGCGATTTGTGCAGACCTCATAATATCAGCATTCTACTATCACAAAGGCTTTTACAAATGGGGCACCAGAGAGTGTCAGGAATTTCATTTTAGCTCCTTTTCTGACCAATGATTTGTTACTCAGACTAATAAAAGATTCATGTTTGTGATTTGGTGCAAACGTTTTTGGCCCAGGAGTGTGCAATTATATACAAAACTTTATGAGCAAATGTATATAATTACCCAGCAGAAGTGGGGACTCGTTTTTGCTGTTGGTGTTGTGAGGAGATGCGCCGTGCTGCAGTAGCACCTTTACGTTCGCCACATGTCCAGCCTTGGCAGCGAGAGTCAGCGCCGTCTCCCCGTCTGCTGTAACCTCCTCCATGCTCAACTCGCGGGATGCTGATCGAGCGAACATAATCACACACTTGCAAGTCCAACAGCCTAATAAGATAATTTTATAAAAATATCTATCTATCTATCTATCTATCTATCTATCTATCTATCTATCTATCTATCTATCTATCTATCTATCTATCTATCTATCTATCTATCATCTATCTATCTATCTATCTATCCATCTATCTATCTATCTATCTATCTATCTATCTATCTATCTATCTATCTATCTATCTATCTATCTATCTATCTATCTATCACATTATTATACTTAAGCTTTCATTGTTGTGTGTTTAAATGCAATTAAAGGTATCTGGGCTTCTCTCCCCAATATCTTTTGTTTTAGTTCTGATTTTTGTTTGAAATTAATGGCACTTTGTAGATGCCCTTATCCAGACCAGACCAGATATTTCTGCTCCAGTGCTCGTCAATGGAAGCTGATGGTGATAGTGGAGGAATTCGAACTCTTGACCTTCTGCTCAAAAGTCCAACATCTTGTCCATTTTTTTTGATTATATGACCTCACTCTAGTCTGCCCTTGACTCGTAAGATTGCATGAATATGAGCTGATTTCATGGACATACAGTACGTTCTCCTGAATTGGGAAACGTCTATGTTCCAGCGGGTTTTTATGGGTTTTTCAGTCAAGCTGACCCTTGTGAAACGACTGGAACGACTTGGGGGGGATATGTGTGAGGCTCTGGATTACTGATCGGAACATTAGGGGTTCAAGCCCTGGTATTGCCAAGCTGCCACTCTTGGGGCCTTTAAACAAGGCCCTTAAACTTCTGTGCTCCAGGGGTGCTGTATCACAGCTGACCGCGGCTTCCTACATTGTTGGATATTGCGAAGAAATAATAAAGTATACTAAATTGTAAACAAAAAAAATCTGTAATAATAATGAAATCTTCACTCACCGAGTAGAACAGCATCAAGAATCTGTAGGTTTGGCAGCACTGAGGCTCTGTGAAAGGGAAGATAACCTCTTCTGTCTGTCTCGGTAAAGCCAGATGTTTTCCCATGCAGTGAATGCAAAGTGGCCAAGTCACCTGGAGCAGATAGTTTGCGACTTTTCATTTGAAACCGGACTAAGAGTAGCTTGCATAGAAAATCGGAGTTTCGGAGTTTGTACAAATAAATTACATACTAATGTTTGAAAAACAATTTTATTATTGTATTATTCATTTCAAGTAGTAAATAAAAAATGTATGACATGTAATTCACAATGTTTGTTTAGTTAACAGTACTGTATATGTACAATTTGAACCATCAAAAGGAGAGAGTCCAAACCTCGCGATTTTTTGTTACTTGCGAGGGGTCGTAGAACGTATCGAGGTTACACCGTATACACTGAACAGGCATAACATTAGGACATTGTAACATTCTGACCAGTGAAGTGCATAACACTGACGATCTCTTCATCATGGCACCTGTTAGTGGGTGGATATATTTATTAGGCAGCAAGGGAACATTTTGTGCTCAAATTTGATGTGTTCAAAGCAGGAAAAATGGGCGAGCGTTAGGATTTGAGCGAGTCAGACAAATTGTGATGGCTAGACCACTGGGTCAGAACATCTCTAAAACTGCAGCTCTTGTGGGATGTTCTATCAAAAGTGGGGAGTTAAGGCTGGTCTGTGTGATCCGATCCAACAGACTAGTTCCTGTAGATCAAATTGCTATTGCTGTTGATGCTCTAAGGTTCAGGACTGTTTTGGCAGCAAAAGGGGGACCAACACAATATTAAGCAGGTGGTCATAATGTTATGCCTCATGTTATGTGTATGTATGTGGAACAATTATTCAGTTGTACCTGGAGTTGGACGTACCTTGATCTATAGCTTCTAGGATCTTCAGGCTGTCCTCGCTCGCCATTTCCATCATACTTAAAAGAAAGAATGGAGAGGTAAATCTACAAAGAAACGCTATTTGATCTGAACTGCAGAATCTACACACCTTTTTTTTGTGCTCAGGGGTAAAGCAATGTCCTGGAGGCTTCTCTGGATGGCAAAATCAACCAGCTGTTCTTCTTGCTCTTCTTCTTCTTCTTCAGTCAGTCTCTCTGCCATTTTCCCAACAAGCAACTGCACAACATGTAAACAAACGTAGGTTCCAAACGCTGGCGATATAAAAGCCGCCTGATGTAATGTGATAGGAAAGGCTCTGGAGATTGTTAAGAGTCTATGTGGTTACACAAATGCTGATTTATATTTAGACCTGACCCCTATTCCAGCAAGCAAGAGGACTCATCTTGAAGGGATCATCTGCTTCATTTGCACCAGCTAATAAATACACATTGACTTCTGTGAATGATTTAATCACTTGGTGTGAAATATTTCGGAATCCTAGGCCATTCCTTTCCTACACTTAAGCATCTCAGTTGGATCAATATACGAGGTGGTATAAAAAGGTCTGCTCTGATTACAAGAAACTACTTTATTTATCTAGGTTTTACACACTATCATCTTTAAAACATCCACTTGCATAGTAATACAGCGCCCCCAGCTTTCCTGACACTTCCGGAACGTGTTCTAGAAGTCTTTTTTTCAAAGTGTGTCAAGCACCTTCTGCAATTCATGCTGGATCTCCTTAATGGTGTCAAAATTGCAACCTTTGAGCCGGAGCTTCATCTTCGGGAAGAGGGTGAAGCCCACAGGAGCCAAATCTGGCGGGTAGGATGGATGCGAAAGTGAGATCATGTTGATTGTTCGTCGACGATCATCATGCACGAGTAGCTGAATGGTTTTGATATTTTCGGGGGTTGAGCTCGTAGAAAGTTTCTATTGCCGTGGCATCATACTGATGGTATTAAGGACATCAATGAAGGCCTAGGGGTGAAATGCATGGCCTGCTACTGATCACATATGGTGGAAACCAATGAAAGATCAGATATTGATGTTGAGGATGCGATGAGGGGGTCTGAGGTTCATTTGATCCTAAAGGTGTTAGTGAGGATTGGGGTCAGGACTCAGAAAGGTTAGAAGGCAGATTTGTTCATTAATCTATATAGAATCCTGGATCGCTTTTTACAGTACAGTTAGTCTCCAACTTATGTTGGAGATGCGCATGGAGATGCGTTGACTCCATCGTAACTTAGAAATAAGTCAAGACACGGCCTAGCCTACCCAGAAGTCTTAAAGAATGGTGATTAGTCAGGGGTAGTATACTGTAATATGTTAATAATTAATAATTTAGCAAGACAGAGCAATTTTATAAACTTTAATATAATTAATATTTGGCAGAAGTTCATGACTGGAGAGTGGAGCATACATTGTTACATTTGACTACCGCACATAACTTAAAATGTTTTTACAGCTTGGTTGTACTGCTACCGTCATCGAAAGATCGAAAAATCGTAACTCGGCGACCATCTGTATTCTGTTGAAGCAGCGATGTAACTGGTCGTCCACTAGGGGGTCTTTGTCTGCATGAAATACAAAACATCACAATGTCGTATTATTATTATTATTATCATTATTACAATTATTATTCATAATTTTACTAATTTGAAGTAATAAATCTGTGAATATTTATATATACACTTCAATATATTATTTTGAATTATATTTATATAAATGTAAATTATATTTTTTTATCATTTATATTTATTTTTAGGTAGGTTCTTGCTCGTGCAAAACATTAGCGATTTTTTAATGCTTTAAACAAACAAACAAACAAACATTAACAAATTAACAATTTGTTATATATTAACAATAATAATAACAACAATAATAGCTTACAGACAACATTAAATAATAGATAAAAATACATATAAAATTAAATAAATACACATGAAAAACAAAATTACAACCAACTACAGAGGAACGACTTATACAGCAGTAACATTACAAATATAATGATCAAAAATTTCAGAAATCTATGACTTTTCTTGTTTTGAATCAATCCATGCGATACACGCTATAATTTTTATTTTTTATTTTTTATTGAATACAAAAGTATATAAACAACAAAGGCAAATATACATTTACAGTGTAGATAAGTATTACAGGCTCAACACAGTATACACAGTATAACTAATAAATTGTTTAGAAAAAATAAAGAAAATAAATAGATAGAAATCTGAAATTATAATTTACATGAACTAACATAGTGAGTAAAAGAAAAAGAAATTAAATAAAGATAAATATTAGGGGCAGTATCACAATAAATTAAATGATGTCAATAAATAAAGCAGCTTCATAGCACTCTGACCTTTCATCTTATTAAGGGCTTTGGAAAAAACATTTTAAGTCATTTTTGAATATAATAAGTGTGTGGGGGGGGGATTTAAAGAATCTACATTTATGAATGAAATATTTTGCTAATATTACAATGTTATTAAGCAAAAAATAATTAACAGTCTTTAGGTACTCCAAATAAAATATGATGTAAAGATAAAACAAAACTATCAACAACCACCTCTTTGTCTATCAGCCAGTCCTGAATTGATATCCAGAATAGTTTGGAGAAATTGCATAAGAGAAAGATATGATCAGCGTTCGATACACGCTATAACACTATATAGAGGCGGGCCTTCTGACGTCATCTTTCTGCGCCGGGAGGACGTTGGGACGGAGGCGAGAGATGGCTGGTGTGATCAAGAAGGTACGTGTGGAGGTCATTTTTATTCCTTCTTATAGCAGCCGTTAACACTGGATTGTGGATGTAGGATTCATTGGTTTTTTTCTGCAGGAATATTGGGGTGGAGGGTGTTCAGTGTGGGGACAAATCTAGAGGTGTGTTTTGGATGCGAGTTATGTTCAATCTAAATGCATTTCCAGTGCTTCCTTTAGATCAGGGGTGCCAAAACTTTTTTCTATAAAGGGCCAGAAATAAAATGGGACTAAATACATGCATGCTGCATTATACTCAAACTGAATCTCAACTGTAGGACAGGTGGCATGTTTTTCCTCTTATATATGATTTCATAATATTTCAAAGTAAATGCATGGAAAACATGGCCCTTTACACTAATGCAAATTTGTTTCCATTTACCAAATATTCTGGAAAAAATGTTTAACTGAGGAAACATTTTCGTTCATTGTACAACAGAGTTCATTTGTTTATACACCTGAATGGTAGCTCAGTGAATAACATGATGTACTTGGTCATGGGTTCAAATCCCATCACCACCAAGCTGCCACTACTGGGGCCTT
This sequence comes from Silurus meridionalis, assembly GCF_014805685.1. Classification (NCBI taxonomy): domain Eukaryota; kingdom Metazoa; phylum Chordata; class Actinopteri; order Siluriformes; family Siluridae; genus Silurus; species Silurus meridionalis. The sequence goes on from NC_060901.1 coordinate 17,746,749, forward strand.
GAGTAAGGGCCCCTCATGTGGAGCTGTATAGCTGAGATAACTGTAAGTCCCTCTTTATTAAGGCATCTGCCATGTGCCATAAATGTAAATACACCTGTTCAACGATAGTTCCAGCAACAAACTATCAGGGCCGATTAATCGCCAGATCCGAAAGAGCGGTCGACCTTTGGTTATGATTGGAAGGTAGCAGATGATGAAGGATTATGTTCATTGGAAGCGAAAAACACTGCATTTTTTTTTTTTGCTATACATTCGCTATCCACAGATTAGTGGTACTGAACAGAGCCATTTCAGGAAATGTCATCACTGGTGTCACTTGTTACTCTATGATTATATATATGTTTAGGCATTAGAGTAATCTATTGAACAATTCTGAAATAATGTCATCTTCACTGCTCAACAGTTGGAGTTTTTGTCTTGTCTATACCATGCTACCAGAACACATTTTCCACAAAATAACTAAGGTATTTCCAAAAAAACATTATTTTGCAGAAAACACACTGATTAAAATTAGAGAACAACAATGACTGTAGCATAGAAAAAGATTACAACAAGATTTTCTGAAGGTTACAACAGTCAGCAATTAGTAGGAAGTGTACAGACCTCTGCTCTGAATGACTTCAGCACATCTGCGGCCACAGGACAGCACTAGTCTCTCACACTGCTCTGGTGTGATTTTGGTCCACTCTTCTTCCAGTCTCCTCCACAGTTTGGTGACTGTAGTGGATTTCTTGGCCATAACTTTGTCACCAAGGATTTTCCAGAGGTTCTCTATTGGGTTGAGATCAGGACTCTGGGCAGGCCATGTCATTATTTCAATGTTTTCAGTTTCAAGGAACTGCTTTACCTGTTTTGCTGTGTGACATGGAGCGTTGTCCTGCATGAACACTGCGGGCTGATTGGGTGATGAACGCATGGAAGGAACCATATGTTGTTGAAGAAGGTTCTGATAAACATTTGCATTCACTCTGCCATGTAGCTGTATAAGAGGCCCAACTACTGCTGCAGAAAACATGCCCCAAACCATGACACTTCCTCCTCCACTTTTCACTGACTTCTTTACACACTTTGGGTTCAGTCTTTCTCCAGTTTGTCGCTGAACATAATGTTTCCCATCGGACCCAAATAAATTAAACTTGCTTTCATCACTGAAGTGAACTTTGGACCAGTTCTCCTCTGTTTACACAACATGCTTAGTCTAGCTTTTTGATTCTTTCTGCTAATGAGAGGTTTGGTCACTGCAGTGTGGGCTTTCAGTCCAAATGCTCTTAAACGCCGAGACACTGTATGACGAGACAGATCCTTAACCTGTTCAGCGCTGAACTGGTGAGTAATTCCAGCTGCAGTGTGGAAACGATTGCCCTTTGAGATCCTCCGCAATATCCTGTCCTCTCTTGTATTTGTCTTCCGTGGACGACCAGCCTTCTTGGCGGACTTGAAAGAGTTTGTGATGTTGTAAAGATTCAATATTCTTGAAATCACAGATTTGGAATGACCAACTTGTCTTGCTATGGCTGATAGGGTTATCCCTTTGGCCTTCATCTGGACATCCTGCTGCCGGAGCCTTTCAGTCACTTTAGAACGGCCCACCATCTTGCAGAGTCAGTGAAACTGGAAATTAGGCTGCCAGTTAAATAGGGGTTGACAGATAATCAAGGAAATTAGCACCAGGTGCCAGATTAACACCAATAACTGGGAGGTATCTGAAAGTGTTCTCTAATATTGATCAGTGTGTTTTCTGGAAAATAATGTTTTTTTTAAATGCCTTAGTTATTTTGTGGAATAGGTGTTCTGGTAGCATGGTATAGACAGGACAAAAACTCCTTCAACTATTGAGCAGTGAAGATGACATTATTTCAGAATTGTTCAATTGTTTATAAATTGTTCTCTGCCAGCAGCCATATCACCCTGTAGCCCAAGACAGCTTGCCCACTGAAGCTAAGCAGGGTTGAGCCTGGCCAGTACTTGGATGGGAGACCACCTGGGAAAAACCAGGTTGCTGCTGGTAGAGGTGTTAGTGAGACCAGCAGGGGGTGCTCATCCTGTGGTCTGTGTGGGTCCTAACACCCCAGTATAGTGACGGGGACACTATACTGTAAAAAAAAAAAATAAATAAATAAAAATAAATTGTTCTCTAATTTTGATCGCCTGTGTATGTGTGTGTAAAATATATATATATATATATATATATATATATATATATATATAAGTTTGTAAACACAAAGGCGTTCATGGTTTTTAGGAGACTTTTGTTTCTATGCAATAATTTAATGGTATAAAGATTTACTTTCACAAAAACAAATCTATGAATGTACAGAGTTGATTTTCACTAAAAAGTCCTCCCTTAGCACAAATAACAGCTTTATAGATAATGTCTTTGGTAAAAACTTTGCCAAAGTTGGAGATTTCTTTCTGATCCAGTTCACCCCAGAACAGTTCAATAGGACTAAGGTGCTGTGATTGGGCAGTTCCATGATCCTTATCACTCTAGATGACTGTTTGCTCTCTAAATAACCGCAGTCCAGTGTGGTGTTGAAGTATGGATTGGTTGCCATGTTTGGTTTCTTTCACCCAGAATAATTTTCCCCTCCCTGCTCCAAAACTGTGGGGATTCCAGTCATTTACTGTCCAATTTCTGTACGGTTTTGCCTTCACATGCATGGACTAGGTGTTTCTAAACATTATATTTAATAAAAGCAGGCTTTTATAAGCAGGTTCAAGGTTTTAATAAAAAAAACAGTGCAGTAATCTCGTTGTTCGTTCCTTTTAGACCACAGGCTTGGTGGGTCTCGCCGTTTCTGTGAACCCGCACGAGGTAAAGTCGCCGTTTGTTTTTGTTTTTTTTCCCTCTTTTCTTTTTTCAGTCAGCCGCTTTAATGTTCATAAGTATTATATATATATAAAAAAACAAAAAAAACAACAGGAACACATCTGGGTGGTAAATGTAGGTTCGTTTAGCAGCTGTAGATTTTTAATTATAGATATACAGCTTTTGAACTGTGCCATTTCTCTGCCCAAAGCGTCTTCGGATTTTGTACTCCAAGATCTTGGGCTGCGTCCAGGCCATGCCCCGGGATGCCGCCTACAGGAAGTACACAGAGCAGCTGATAACCGAGCGACTCGACCACGTCAAGTTGGTATGGAAGGTTTCCATAGAGCAGCATAAATCCTTCATTCAGGGGTCTTTGGTATATCGAGAGATATTTTTCACACATGCAGTCAATATAATGTGTCTGTGTGTAATCTAATGTACACATCATATAGACAAAAGTTTATACACCTCACCATAAGATTGGCATGTGCACACTTGGTCCCCATTTAGATTAGATTGTATTCAACTTTATTGTCATTGTGCAAGGTACATGTACAGAGCTGATGAAATGCAGTTAGCATCTAACCAGAAATGCATAAGTGGCCTATTTACAATAAATAACAGAAGGGGGGAGGGGGGTAATAATATCTGGTATATATTGTGATATACAATATAACTGTTCAAAGATTGGGCATATGATCGACATGGCAGAAGATTACATGCTCAAATAACGAGATAGATAGACTATATTTCCAAAAGTATTAGGTCACCTGACCTTTCCTGCTCTATGTGGTTCTTTTCCAAACTGTTACCACAAAGCCGGAGGCACTCAATTGTACAGGACGTCTTCAGATGGCACTATAATAATATTTTGCATTATTCCTTATATTTTATATTATTCCTTGAAGATCTAGTTTACGTGCTTTGGAGAGGAAGATCTTGCTGCTGTAGAGCTCCAATCTCATCCCTACTGAACACCTTTGGGATGAATGTGAACGCTGACTGCACCCCAGGTCTCCACAAATACATCAGTACCTGCCTTTTATTAACACCCTTGTGGCTGATGAACACAAATATCCATAAGCACACTCTCTGCTGATGTGAACATGAGTGTGATTGCCTTCTGCTGCCATAGTAACCTCCACTCTTCCGTCAAGATGTTCCACCAGATTCCTGAGTGTGCTTGTGGAGATTTGTGCTCAATCAGCCACAAGTGCGTTTGTAAACCCAGGTAGGTGATGAAGCCTGGGATGCAGTCAGCATTCCATTTCATTCCAAAGGTTTTTAATAGGGTTGAGGTCAGAGCTCATAAACTGGCCACTCAAGATCTTCCACTCCAACCCATGTAAAGCATGTCTTCATGGAGCTGGAGCTGGCGTAAGGCGCAGGGGCATTGTCATGCTGGAGAAGGTTCAAGCCTCCTAGTTCAGGTGAAGGGAAAATTTCATTTAAAGCCATCCTAAAAAAAGTTCAGTGAGGGGCTATATATGGCTGGAATAATGAGGTGACCCAATACTTTTGGCAATGCTGTTTGCCGAAATGTGAGGGGTGTACTTACTTTTGTAAGCTACTCTACACACTATACATACATATCGTGAATACCAGCTGCTCCGTGATGTCATTATGGAGGAGTGGAAGAGGATCCCAGGAACAACCTGTGCAGCCCTGGTGAATTCCACACCCAGGAGAATTAAGGCAGTGCTACATAACATGACACTTAGGGTGTACTCACTTTTGTTGCCAGCTTTTTAAACAATAGCAGTTGTACGTTGAGTTCAGAGGACAGTAAATCCACTGCTCACTTTTGTGAGATACTGCGCATGTTCAATATTTAATCACGATAAACAAATTGATGCGTGAACTCGTGATTAACTGCAACTTAATCGCATTAAGTCAAATGTTCTAAATGTACCTTAAATAAATACAAGTTTTTAATACTCTAATCAACACAGACAGATACTTAATGCAAATGATTATTATTAGTGAAACCAAACCCAACGTAGAGCATGAAGATGTTTCGAATGACGTAAACCATCACAGAACTTTCGCCACGTTTCCACACGTACGGTTTTAATTGCCGGACGTGCGCATCATGGCGGGTTTCAGTGCTCAGATTGAGACTTGGCGCATCAGTAACAAATGTCTTGCGATTAGAATTTTTCAGTGGAGTGTATTTATTTGTGTTTTATATCCGAGTAAAGAGAGAACGTCATGAATAAGTGTGTTGCGTTAAAGGTTTTAATTTATATATACACAATTGTATTTATGTATTTATATATACACAACTTAAATTAGAAAGCAATGATTCAGTGATCACACCTGATTATGACTATGATGAAGAAAAGCAGGACTGTTGTCTGGGAATATCAGTCATATTAGCATATTACCCACATTAGCTTACTAGCTTATGCAAAACAAAACCACTTTTTCTCTCACTGTTGTCTTGATTGCCAGTCATTAAGAATCGATTAATTTTGTTGCCTGAATATGAACTGATTGGTCTGCATGAACCGCATGGTTTAAAAATTCACTGGCTTGTGGATGCTCATGTTGGGACGTTCTCTCAAAAGGAACCCGACGTAGAAAAGCTGGAGAAGAAAATGAACTGTGGTCAGATCGAGGAGGTCATCGCACAAGTGAGTAGAGCAGAGACGCACCGGCACCGATCTGTGAAAATCTGCCTTTTTTTTTTTAAAAGATGTATCTGTAATATTTTGTAGGCAGAAGCAGAGCTGGTTTTGTCTAGAAAGATGGCAGAATGGAAACCATGGGAACCGCTGATCGAAGACGCCCCTCCGAACCAGTGGAAATGGCCAGTCTGAACTCGCGTTACGGCTCCGTTCATCCTGTCCGTACTGTTTGGGCTTTCAGTTGAATTGAGGTTTATTTATGTTAAAAAAAAAAAACAATAAATCTTATATGTATCTTGTCCAAACCCTGTGAAGGATTCTTGATTTTTGAAACGAAACCCGAAAATATTGATTTAATCCACATTCACTATATTGCCAAAAGTATTGGGTCACCTGGTCATGTGATTTCTGAGCATCGCATTCCACATTTAGTCCCAATTTGCTCTTATTCCCTCCACTCTTCTGTTAAGGTATTCCACTACATTTTTATAGTGTGCTTATGGATATTTGTGTTCATCGGCCACAAGGGTGTTATGAAAGGCAGGTACTGATGTAGGTGAGGAGACCTGGGGTGCAGTCAGTGATCACATTCCTCCCTAAGGTGTTCAGTAGGGATGAGATCAGAGCTCTATAGCAGCAAGATTTTTCTCTCCAAAGCACTTAAACCAGATCTTCAAGGAGCTCACATTGTGCACAGGGGCATCACCATGCTGGAACAGGTTTGGGTTTCCAAGTTCAAGTGAATACATAATTCACAACAAAAACAAACACGTATAGCAGGAAAGGTCAGGTGACCCAATACTTTTGACAATATAGCGTATATAGAGGCTGTATTACAGTGTATCTCGGTTGCTTTTGCGTTTCCTGGCGTAAACTAGGGTTCAGATTACAATGATTAAAAATGCACACGGCTGAATTTGTTCAATACGACATCTATGAATTTCACACTTTTACTATACTGTACAAGTGTTCGTTCGTTTTCCTGGTTGCGTTTTTTTTTTATAAATTGAAATTCTGCTTTTTTGTCGCCTATCAAAGGTTCACGGGATACACCTCGGACCTTATTTAGAGTACGAGTCGATCGTCGGTCGAGCCGACGCCGTCCACTCGCCTTCATTAGTGACATCCAAGATTCGTCTGCACAAGTCATCAATTCAAGATGCATTTACAAATAAAATGTAATAAATAAAAAATTAATTAATTAACCATTTTGCAACTAATACTTTGTTTTGGGGGTTTAAAACGATTCATGTGAGAACCAGAATAATGTTTTGTGGATCAATTTAACTACGAGCCGATAATGTAGGAAACCGCAAACACGATCAATTCAACGAATGGACCAAAGCAATTTGTTCACAGCGACGAAAATTGACTACGTGAGAGTTTCAATCTAAGAAACAAGAAAACAACTGAGAAAAACTGTAATATATATATATATATATATATATATATATATATATATATATATATATATATATATATATTATAGTTTGTTATATAGTGTTTTGCACAAAAACTGACACAAGAACAATTTCTGTAAGTGATTTTTTTATATATATAAAACCAACTAAATCATCAAACCCCAGTAGAATAACAGAATACCGAGGACCTCATTGTACTTTTAGGGGAAAAGTGGAATGTTTGTTAATACTGGGTCCTCTATTATTAATTCTTTTTTCTGATTTACGTGTTAAAACGTGAACATTCCGACGGGACGTACACGATCCGTGCGAGCGGCAAGTTCAGAGGTCGTAGCGTTTCTTCCTGACTCACTTGTACACAGCATAGTCGCATCATCAGCAGTTAGAAACACAAAATCACAAACGTACAGGCGTTGATTACAGACATCACACACGTTAATTGTTGCATTTTTTGTTTGGTTTTTTTTTGTACGTAAATTCATGCGTCAAAATAACGGAACACGGATGAGGAAAAAAAAAAACCGTTACAGACACTTAACTGTGTACTTGTATATCCCAAAAAAAAAAAAAGGTTAAATTTATATGCTAAACCAAAGTAGTAAAATAGAAAATTTATTTATACAAATAGGGTTTGGTCTTTCGGTGCGATCAGTCGTATATCTGCAACGTTTCTTTGTGTCACGATGTACTTGAGCTACATTTATGTCTCTATAAAATCTGCGTATATCTATTTCTTTTTTTAATTTATAAATATTACATTTGAAACTGAATAGACGTCACTAGCAATGCGGCAGTCAGACATTCGGAAAAAGAGTAGAAATTTTGGCATTAGTTCCAACAATAAATCGCTTCTTTTTTTTTTTTATAAAGTTACACGGTTTACAAAAAGGCACAAGTCAAGACCAAATCGCATCCTGTAACCAGAATGGGGACTTTCGCAAGAGGGGGGTGTATAAAGCCAAAATGGCCTTACTTTATGTCAATGTAAACATTTTTTTGAATTTCGTACATTGGAAAACGTCAAAACCTTATGACATACATTATAAGAGTTATACATTATATAAGACACGCGAGACTCTCAGTGATAATTGGAATCTCAGTTGATAGATGGTATCTCTCTCTATACATTCTATAAGAGACTCGAGACCCTCAGTGATCATTGGAATCTCAGTTGATAGATGGTATCTCTCTATACATTATATGAGAGACTCGAGACCCTCAGTGATCATTGGAATCTTAGTTGAAAGATGGTATCTCTCTATACATTACATAAGAGACTCGAGACTCTCGGTGATGGTCGCGGAGCCGGCCAGGATGTTTCCGTTGTTCTCCGTGCAATGCAGCGTTTTCTCATCTTCCTTGCTGCTCACCGAGCTTAAGATCGCTTTATAAAGAAACTGATACTGCTCCTGGGAAAAAAGGTACAGATGACCAACTTTTTACCTCAGGGTTTCACCACAAACTCCTGTATATTGTGAAAATATCAATAATAATCAAGGGAAAAACAAGGCAAGTTAAAAGTCCTCACAATATCACTGAATACTCCTGGTCTCATCAGGTTGGTCATCCTGGCTGTCAGATAGACGTCCACCATGTTCTCGTCTTCTAGCTGATTAGTCAGGGTGATCAGGGAACACAGAATCCCAGCATTGGAGCCTCCATACCTGCACAAATAATAATTAGAACATTTTTACATTTACTTCCATGGCATTTGGCAGACGCCATTATCCAGAGTGACTTACAGTTATCTCATTCATGCAACTTAGCAGCTATATGGGCCTTGCTCAGGGGCCCGCAAGTGGCAGCTCAGTGTAGCTAGTATTGCAACTCACGACCTTCGGATCCAAGGTCCGATGACCTCTAAGTTACCACTTCCCCCTATTTTAGGACCCAAGAACCCAAACTCTGTTTTAGAAGCAATTATCCAACTGCAAAGCCAGAACATTGGACAGAAGGATACAATAGTGATAATTCCATGTTTAGATCATGGACACTGTTGAAATTCTCTGACTTCATGAACCATGAACTCTGACTTCATGAGTCTACATGAACTAAACGGACAAGGATCATATGAGCCAAATTTGCAGAAGATGACTGGACAAAATGTCAAAGAGAAACAATAATCATAACAAGAATCATTATCAAGAATCATTAATAATTCTTGAACCCAGCCATTATGGATGCACAAGCCAGTGCACTCTTAGTGCCGATCCCAAGCCCGGGTAAATGGGGAGGGTTGCGTTAGGAAGGGCATCCAGCGTAAAATATGTGCCAAATCAAATATGCGGATCACAAATGAGAATTTCATACCGGATCGGTCGAGGCCCGGGTTAACAACGACCGCCACAGGTATCGTTAGCCGACAGGGTACCGGTGGAAATTGGGCTACTGTTGGCCGAAGGAGGAGAAGGAGAGGAGGAAGATGTCTACAGAGACGGCAGGGAAAGGAGCAGTGCAGGAGAGTAGAGGTTCGGGTTGGTACTTTAAATGTTGGTACTGTGACGGGTAAAGGGAGAGAGGTAGCTGATATGATGGAGAGGAGAAAGGTAGATATGCTGTGTGTTCAGGAGACCAAGTGGAAAGGGAGTAAGGCCAGGAACATTGGAGGTGGGTTTAAACTGTTTTATCATGGTGTGGATGGAAAGAGAAATGGTGTAGGGGTGATTCTGAAGGAAGAGTACAGTAAGAGTGTAGTGGAGGTGAAGAGAGTTTCTGATAGGGTGATGATCGTGAAGGTGGAAGTTGAAGGGATGATGATAAATGTCATCAGTGCCTATGCTCCACAGGTGGGCTGTGAGATGGAGGAGAAGGAAAGATTCTGGAGTGAATTAGATGAAGTGGTAGATGGTGTACCTAGGAAAGAACGATTGGTGATTGGGGCAGACTTTAATGGGCATGTAGGTGAAGGGAACAGAGGTGATGAGGAGGTGATGGGTAGGTATGGTTTTAAGGAGAGGAATGTGGAAGGGCAGATGGTGGTAGATTTTGCTAAAAGGATGGAAATGGCAGTGGTGAACACTTATTTTAAGAAGAAGGAGGATCATAGGGTGACGTATAAGAGTGGAGGAAAGTGCACACAGGTGGACTATGTGCTATGCAGGAGATGCAACCTGAAGGAGATTGGAGACTGTAAGGTGTTGGCAGGGGACAGTGTAGCTAGACAGCATCGGATGGTGGTCTGTAGGATGGTTTTGGAGGCGAAGAAGAAGAGGAGGAGAGTGAGGACTGAAAGAAGAATAAGATGGTGGAAACTGAAGGAGGAAGAGTGTAGTGTGAGGTTCAGGGAAGAGGTCAGACAGAGGCTCAGTGGTGTTAAGGAGGTGTTGGATGATTGGGCAACTACTGCAGGAGTGATGAGGGAGGCAGCTAGAAAAGTACTTGGTGTGACATCTGGAAATAGAAAGCAAGACAAGGAGACGTGGTGGTGGAATGAGGAAGTGCAGGAGAGCATAAGGAGAAAGAGGTTGGCAAAACAGAAGTGGGATAGACAGAGTGATGAGAAAAGTAGGCAGGAGTACAAGGAGATGCGGCAGCAGGTTAAGAGGGATGTGGCGAAAGCCAAGGAAAAGGCATATGAGGAGCTGTATGAGAGGTTGGACACTAAGGAAGGAGAAAAGGATTTATACCGATTGGCCAGGCAGAGGGACCGAGCTGGAAGGATGTACTGCAAGTTAGAGCAGTAAAGGATGGAGAGGAAATGTGTTGACTAGTGAGGAGAGTGTGTTGAGAAGGTGGAGGGAGTATTTTGAGCAGCTGATGAATGAGGAAAATCAGAGAGAGAGAAGGTTGGATGATGTGGAGTTGGTGAAGCAGGATGTGGATAGGATTAGTAAGGAGGAAGTGAGAGCAGCGATTAAGAGGATGAAGAGTGGAAAGTCGGTTGGACCAGATGACATACCGTAGAAGCGTGAGATGTTTAGGAGAGATGGCAGTGGAGTTTTTGACCAGATTGTTTAACAGGATTTTGGAAGGTGAGAAGATGCCTGAGGAATGGAGAAGTGTGCTGGTACCGATCTTTAAGCATAAAGGAGATGTGCAGTCTTGCAGTAACTACAAGGGAATTAAATTGATCAGTCACACCATGAAGTTATGGGAAAGAGTAGTGGAAGCCAGGCTGAGAGAAGAGGTGACCATCTGTGAGCAACAGTATGGTTTTATGCTGAGGAAGAGCACCACAGATGCCTTATTTGCTTTGAGAATGTTGATGGAGAAGTATAGAGAAGGACAAAGGAATTGCATTGTGTATTTGTGGATTTAGAGAAGGTGTATGACAGGGTGCCAAGAGAGGAGTTGTGGTATTGTATGAGGAAGTCAGGTGTGTCGGAGATGTATGTGAGGGTGGTGCAGGACATGTATGAGGACAGTGTGACGGCAGTGAAGTGTGCAGTAGGTACGACAGACTGGTTCAGGGTGAAGGTTGGACTGCATCAAGGATCGGCCCTGAGCCCTTTCCTGTTTGCAGTGGTGATGGACAGGTTGACGGACGAGGTCAGACAGGAGTCTCCCTGGACTATGATGTTTGCTGATGAAATTGTGATTTGTGGTGAGAGTAGGGAGCAGGTTGAGAAGAGCCTGGAGAGGTGGAGGTATGCGCTGGAGAGAAGGGGAATGAAACTCAGTAGAAGTAAGACAGAGTACATGTGTGTGAATGAGAGGGAGGGCAGTGGAGTGGTGCAGTTGCAGGAAGAAGAGCTGAAGAAGGTGGAGGAGTTCAGGTACCTTGGGTCAACAGTGCAAAGTAATGGAGAGTGTGTTAGAAGTGAAGAAAAGAGTGCAGGCAGGGTGGAGTGGGTGGAGAAGAGTGACAGGAGTGATTTGTGATAGTAGGGTATCTGCAAAAATGAAAGGGAAAGTTTATAGGACTGTGGTGAGACCTGCGATGTTGTATGGATTAGAGACAGTGGCATTGAGTAAAAGACAGGAGGTGGAGCTGGAGGTAGCAGAGCTGAAGATGTTAAGGTTTTCGTTGGGAGTGACGAGAATGGATAAGATTAGAAATGAGTTTATTAGAGGGACAGCGCATGTAGGATGTTTTGGTGACAAGGTGAGGGAGGCGAGATTGAGATGGTTTGGACATGTGCAGAGGAGGGACATGAATTATATTGGTAGAAGAATGCTGAGGATGGAGCCACCAGGTAGGAGTAAAAGAGGTAGGCCAAGGAGGAGGTTCATGGATGTGGTGAGGGAAGACATGCAGGTAGTTGGTGTAAAAGAGGCAGATGTAGAGGACAGGGTGGTATGGAGACAGATGATCCGCTGTGGCGACCCCTAATGGGAGCAGCCAAAAGAAGAAGAAGAAGAAGATTAATAATTCTTGAGGTTGTACCACCTACACCTACCCATCATGGACCACGATAGCTCCCTCCCGATGTGCGCACTCGTCCCTGATGATGTTAATGAGCTCAAAGGCGTTGCTGATGGGTCTGTCTAGATTGGGCCAATGTGGCGCCTGGTAGCAGCGAACCTCCAGCACATAGTCATCCTGTTATTCAGAGATACAGATAGTAATAACTTTAATTATCAGGGTGCACAATAAGCCCATGGTGTGTAGTACCTAAGATAAGTATTGTTTAAGTATTTATAAGTATTTACTTTCATTGAAAATTCCCACTTTTTTGTAGTGGTACAACTTGGAACTGAAATGAACTTGCGTTTAAATGTCCAGAAGCTACAAAGATTCTGAAACTTTGTTCTAGAAAATAACAGCGTCATGATGACCAGGGATCTATCAAAACAAGTCTGGGGGAAAGGTTCTAGGAAATTTATCTTGGCTTGGGTATTAAAAAATATCCTAAAATAAAATTTTGCACCACTTAAAAGCATCCAACTTATACTTTATTTTCCATAAAATGTCAGAATATGGCACACATCTATGTCTAAAGCATGTCGTTCACCAAAAGTCAGAGACACAAAAGTCCAAATCAGGAAAGAACAGGTAGAAAAAGCTCATTTTAAAGAAGCTGATTACAAGAACAACCAGGCCCCAGCTTACAAAGCCTTGAGAATAAAATGTTTATCCAATCATTTTTGGAGTTTGTTGAATAAAATGCATCCGTATATAAGTGGAATAAGTGGGAAAAGTTCTCAGGTCTCAGTTCTGATGTGAGAAAAATGATTTGTCCATGTAACAAAGCCTTTCGTGACACTTGGAAGAAACCCAGTACTAAACAAATCAGCATGTCATCCACATATTGAAGCATAGTGGTGGTGGTAGCATTGTGTTTCGGAAAGACTTTTCAGCATTAAGGCAAGTTGGATGGAAAATCTGTTCCAGTGTACGTACAATGCATTGTAGGATTGAAACTGGGTGATTGGACAACAATTCTACGTTTATGTACAAAGCTATTTTTCAAGCCAAGAAAAATGCAGCCAAAAGTGGTTCCCCAATATTGTTCGAACATTGTGTCGCAAAAGTAAGTTATACGTTTCTGAAAATAGAAATATTGTATAAAATAAATGTAAAAAATCTAATATGCAAATTAATCTAATGACGTTAGTTTGTTTCCGATGTGTTGAAGGATTTGAGGTGGTGGAGAATACTAGGGATCTGCATCTCCATAACTGATTGTGATTCGCTTCTCAGCCAACGATACGTTACATTAGAGTAACTTGATTACGAAAATTCACCTAGGTGAATTATTTTTATGCTTTGTTTAGTCCATTTAACTACACACAGAGCACTGCGCAGAAGACACTGCACAAAAAGAAAAATGGAGGAACAGGGGGAAAAACATTGAGGGCCGAAGTGAAGATTCATATGGAAGCCTGTTGCCGCCACAATAAATAAAAAGTTTGATAATTCCAATTTTGTTAGTTTTTTTCTCGCAATTCGGACTTTTCTTCTTGCAATTTCAGCAATAAAATGTAAATCTTTCTAAAAAGGAAACAAGTAACAAAATATTGGTCACTCTCTAAATAATAAAAGTATAGCGCATCTACTTACAATTATATATGAATAACAATAAAAGTTTGCCAAATGCCAACTTGTCTCCAATGCCCACTTTTTAAAATCGATGCATTACATCGTTAACCAAATCTTACCATCAAAATTATTTTCAACGTTTATTAGCATTCAAATAATTTTTTCAGTTAACTTCAATATGTACTTTTTCATCCACAGATTAAATCCAATTAAATTAAGCAAGTGATTTCCTTACTTTTAAGGCTTCCAAAATAAAGTCCTGCACCACCAGAGACTCGTCATAAGATAGACAAAGATGATCCTCCTCTCCTAGTGTCACTGTAAAGGTCTCACAGCTGATTGGCTGCTCTTTAGTTGGCCAGTAAACACACTCCTCCTCCTCGCTCTGTAAACCAGCAAGACCAATGAGTTGTTTTAATATCAGTGTTATAAAATAGAGGTTGACCGATTTAGCGGTTTTGTCAATTAATCAGCACTGATAGTTGATTGCTGATTGATTTGATATCCGCAAAAATCCATACAGATAATTTTTCCGGGTTGCGTTTTACAGCACAAAAGCGGCCTCTAGAGGCTAATCACTGGCGACACATGCCGATTATTTGAATGGTCCTTTTTTTTATTTATTTTGGATGTAACTTATAATGTTTTATATTACTAAAACAATGAATATATTCATATTTATTTCATTTAGCACATTTTCATGATTCAGTACTGGGTTTTTTGGAATAAAGTTCAGAATTTTACACTGAGTGTTAATATTTGTATTATTTTTTTATACAGTATCCGTTCAAAAACTATTGGTTGATTATCGTTATCGGCAAGTACGAGCCATCCTAGATATCGGTATCTGTAAAACTCTCTAGTAAAATTGGTCGACCTCTAGTATAAAATAGTATATATTCAAAACATGTGTGCTTGTGTGTAATGACAGACCAGGCGCTGCATATCTGGCAGAGAAATGATGATCTGCGAATTATGGTCCCAGATCATCCTCCAAAAGTCTTGTATAGTGTTAGCCAGGGGTCTCTGAGTGATGATGAATCCACTGCTTTGATGGTAACCCTGCAAACAGAACAAACCCGAAAATTGTCCATCATAATAATCATCATAATAATGTAATTTCACTACAATGAAAGACCCACATCCAAACAGTTCTCACCATGACGTAAGAAGCGTTAATATAGTCGGAAGAATCCATACCGGTCGGAGACAAACTGACTCTGGATCGTTCCACTGCACACAGAGATCAAGATTAGACTCAATAATGTAATTGTCCTGATCTGAATAAAGCCTACTCTTGTACATTCAGGAAATCACAGCCAGAGCTCATTTCCTTGGCCAAGTACAAATAACAAAGTCATGTGACAGTGACCTCATGTGGTATGGTTTGTTGGGGTACACAAAATTCACGGTTCGCTGCGTAGCTCGGTTTTTAAGTCATGGGTTCAATTTCGGTACAGTTTGAGGGAAGAAATGCAAAACATAAAATCACGTTTTTATTATTATTATTATAATTTTTATTATAATTAACATTTACGAACAACAACTGCATATATTTTCTAAAAACTATTTTAATTAAAAATGCCTGCTTGGTTTAAATAAATGGAAAATACACACACACACACACACACACACACACACACACACATATATACATTTACATACATTATATATATATATAAAACAAAATTCAATAAATCAAACGAATGAAATGCACTTTTTATCAGACTGATCCATTTGAGTAATTTCGATAAAATAGGCACAAATTAAATTGATTAACATTTGTTAGGTCTGCCACTTAATATGTTCTTGAAGGAACTCGGGTTTGGAATACGCGGTGTTATCAAAAGGTTTAGAGACTCGCTCTGAAAGTACTTTATTTATCTACTTTTACAAACTATCAACTTCAAAATATTCCCCTTGCACAGCAATAAAGCGCTCTCAGGGTTACTGCCACTTCTGCAATGTTTCCCAGAAGTCTTCTTTTTGAAGTGTGTTAAGCACCTTCTGCGATTTGCGCTGGATCTCCACAATGGTGTCAAAACGGTGACCTTTGAGCCGGATCTTCATCTTTGGGAAAAGGGCGAAGTCCGCGGGAGGCGGGTAGGATAGATGCGAAAGTGAGATCATGTTGATTGTTCTCCGACTAACATCATGCACGAGTGGCTGAATGCTTTAGACATTGTTGGGGGTTGAGCTTGTCGAAGGACTTCCTGATCTCTCAGTTCGTTCCGTTCTCCTGCTCTTGAAGCGTGCCTGCCGCTCGAAACCCTTCGGAGATCTGCAGCGTCGCCGTATATCGTGTCAAACGTCTCTGTGGCAGATTTTGTCAGTTTCACGCAGGATTTCATGTTTGCTCTTTGAAGTTGCTGTCCATGGTGTAATCACAGACGTGGTAACGCACATGGTCAGAATAGCACCAGTTAGCACCATAAGTTTAGAACCATTTTGATACCACCTCGTACATGACCCGTTGCACCCCTAGTGGTTAGCACCTTTGCTGCGTTGTTGCAGCAGGCTCAGTAAGTTCCTTAGACCTAAAATTTTAAGTACATTTGCTGAATTGCAGAGGCAGGGGCATTTGACACAAGTCTCCTCCACCTAATAGAAATTAAGTGATTGTTGTTGTGTTGTTGCAGCAGGAATCAAACATGAAAAAAGGTTTTGCATCGTAGGCCGACATTAGCAAAGACATATGTACCATGCAGAGAGTTCAAGATTAGCAACAGAATAAACCCAGAGAATCTTATTATAGCAGCCTACGATGTGGAGGAACAATAAAGTAAAAGGAAAACGTCACAATAAACGTAGTAAAGAAAAAATAAACCAGACTCAAAACCCTCTTCACATCCTCTTCTTGAAAACACTGGGTGGTGGGATGTAGAATCAGTACAGTACACGATTGTGGACGAGGAAATGCAAACAGTAACACGTTTGTTGAAATTTCATTCATATTAGCATGTTGTGAATAGAGTTCCTGGGGTGATGACTACAGCGGCAGACTTTAGGACATACATTTCCTCTTTCGGGGTTGTTCTCCATGCCAAGAGCGAGAGTGTAATGACAGATGCTTCCTGACTGAATGAGGGCATGGAAAAAACTTTTTTATGAATCTTCCCGGGGAAAAAACTGTGGGTTTTTCAGCAACATTACAAAAATGAGGGTTTTACACATAAAAATGCAAGCTGACAAAATCATGGTGATGTTCTACATCCAAGTGAGGTAGCCTCGGATAGCCTCAGAATCCTGTTCTTGGCTGACAGGAGAGGAACCTGACGGGGTTTTGTTGCTTTTGGATTTTATGTTTCAAAGCTTTATGCATGCTGGTGATTTACAGTGTTGGGGGTAACGCGTTACAAGTAACGTGCGTTACGTAATAATATTACTTTTCTGGAGTAACGAGTAAAGTACCACGTTACTTTATAAATTTACACATTAATATATGAGTTACTTTTTTAAAAAAGTAATGCGAGTTACTTTTCAATTAAACTATTTTGCATAAAAAAAATAAATACTGAATTAAAATGAACGTAGTCACGTAGAATCGCGCACTCATACGTGAGAGCCGCAGGAACAGAAGCTGGTCAGAAGCGGAGATGGCAAACCAGAGCATTACATTACTGTGATGGAAGTATTCTTATTATTTTGAAATACTCGAGGAAAAGGAGAAAGGAATAATGGTTAAGTGTAGATTATGTGTTGTTGAAAAGCTCTTGTCAACTGCAAAAAATACCACTAAAAAAAAAAGAAAAAAAACATCTGCATGCAAAGCACAGCACTACTGTGTGTGTGTGTGTGTGTGTGTGTGTGTG
Source organism: Silurus meridionalis (assembly GCF_014805685.1). Classification (NCBI taxonomy): domain Eukaryota; kingdom Metazoa; phylum Chordata; class Actinopteri; order Siluriformes; family Siluridae; genus Silurus; species Silurus meridionalis. The sequence goes on from NC_060901.1 coordinate 17,764,346, forward strand.
TGTGTGTGTGTGTGTGTGTGTGTGTGTTTGTATATAATGTTGAATATATGCAACATTGTGCAATATTGCATATATGGAAATGGAGACAGATTTATAAAAAACTTTTGCCGACTTTCCACCACAGCAGATCTATTGACTGTTTAGAATAAAAGTTTTCCGTGGGAGACACATGTACGATGCCATCACAGCGGAGATAGTGAGCAAATTCACAGCTCGTTTGCTCTTTGTGGGAAGATAAACTGCCACGGTCACTGATAATAGCGCAAACTTTGTAAAAGCGTTCCGAATGTTTCAAGCTGATGATGAGGCAGAGAATGATATAGACGAGAAAGAGGTCATATTTACGGAATTGCACGAAGTTTTATGAGATGACAGCGAAAGGTATGTTCTCCCTCCACATCACCGGTGTACAGCCCACACGTCTTTTGCCCTAATATAACTTATTTCTTAATGGCAATTATCTATATTACACCTGTTACACCTGTAAGGCGTGAAAGAGATACAAGTAATGCAAAAGTAACACAAAAGTAATATAGCGTGTTACTTTCCATAAAAAGTAACTAAGTAACGTAATTAGTTACTTTTTTGGGGAGTAACTCAATATTGTAATGCATTACTTTTAAAAGTAATGTTGCCCAACACTGGTGATTTATTTCTGCTCACCATGGATGTAAAGAGTGATTATACAGTAGGAGTTGTTACTACTGTAGATCCAGAGGTGGGAAGTAACAAAGGTATCAATACTTCACTATTTATTTTTCCGCCAACATTTTACTTTCAAACATTACACTTTTTACACAAATATCTGCAGTTTCTACTTACATTTGCAAAACAGCCTTGTTTTTTCAGTTTTAATCCATTTAGTGACGAGCGTAATTTTTCTTCTCATTGCGCACCGTTTTTCGCCCATCGACCTGTTTCGCCGCTGCGTGGTTTTTCCTAACCTACTTCTCTCTTCAACAATGCGTTTCTACCACAACACTGCAAAAACTGTTCATTTAGTCAAGACTTACCATCTTATTTCCAGCCATAAAAATCGCATTGATCTTATTTTAAGAATAAAATGCTACCTATTGTGAAGGATTATTATGATTGCTTTAGGATTTTCTTTTCTTACTTAGTTGATAAAGTTGAGAAAGCTTAAAGTTAGTTACTTTACCTGCAAATTGACCTTCAGAGACATCATTTGAGTTCCAGCCTTGTATCTTTTAACCCTTGATTTTAACTGTAAGAACTGGTTGTAAAGCTGTGCTCAACAATCACACTTATGACTTGTTTATTTATGTTATTTATTCCAAATGCTTGTTTTATGTCTAAACCAACACATTAGTTTTTCTTTATACAAAGTACTTATTGCTTTTTACTCAATTGATCTGCAGTTTGATTTCAGTTTCTCATGTTGAATATCTTTCAGGGTTGAACAGTGACAAAGCAGCGAGTAATGATTTTGTTGTTTTTGCATCGCACCTACTCTCTTTATCCGAATAAAATAATTGTCAACAATACGCATGAATGTGTGATATTGATTTGAAACGGAATCTTATTTTTAATTTAAATGCTTTGTTTCATTTTAACAATGATATCATGCTGACGATTCGTAAATTGACAGTAAATCTCTATTTAAGATCTTTTCATACAAATTATGAAAAGCAAATTGTTCAAATAAATTATTAAGCTAATTTCAAGTTAATTTGATTAAATCGAATCGATTGGAATGTGTTTCAATGCAGTGGTCCCCAACCCCCGGGCTGCAGGACCATGGGTCAATTGGTACCGGGTCGCACAGAAAGAATACATAACTTACATTATTTCCGTTTTATTTATTATCTGACACTGAACAATGTTTTATTTTGGAAAAATTACCGGATTCTCTCCGCCACATCTGTCTATGACTCACTCTTGATGCATGTCATGATGCCTCGGTTACATGTCTTACCTCCATCCCCTACCTTCTTAAAGGGGCTCCAGCCGCTAACACATAATACAATAGCACTAAATTCAGACCCCCAAGCGAGCGAAATGAACAAAAAACAACACAGGGGATTCACCTATATTATTATATTTAGAAAATACCAGTTTTTATGGTCGTATAATTTTATTTTGTTGTATTTCTCCGCCACACCTTAAAGGCCGGTCCGTGAAAATATTGTCCGACATAATCCGGTTCGTGGCGCAAAAAAGGTTGGGGACCACTGTTTTAATGCATATTTAAAGATTTTTTTTATTGATCTATATTTCAAGTATAATTATCTTGAAGTGTATTATCTGCCCTGGATATATTTGTTATATTTAGACATTTATTTTTTGCAGTGCAGAACTGCAACTCATTCTGTACTACACATTACCATTCTGGGTACAGACTGTTGACAAAAAATACTCAAACCAATCCACCTGGTACCAACAAAAATGGCAAGGTAAATGGTACAAGTACCAGTACGTGCACTATTCTATGCCATTTAATGGTATACATAGTGTGAATAGTGTTACATCATATTGTGTGACCTTCCTGAAGTTCTCAATTTGATACGGCATTTAACGCAGTGCTACTCACCTGGCAGGAGGGCGGAAGTCCTGTTTTTTGGTATGTTACACTCTTTCAGTGCTGTTACATAGTCGTCCTGATTTGCACACTTCTGGCTAGTCAACTTCAATGCATAAACAAAAGTACAAAATAAAATAAAGACATCAGCTCATTGTTCGGTCCTTGATTTCCAAAAGCAAAGTCATCAAACGTTATCATCCTACCTTAAACTGTTTCTCTAGACGGGTCTTGCCTGTTGGTCCGGGAGTGAGAAGATGCGAGACGTAAGCATGAACGTGGTTGGCTGACACTTGTGTCTCGTTAGTCCTGATGGCCTCTACTAAGACATCGTGAATGAAAACATATTGTTCCTGACAACAAAGAGCAAGAAGAATGCGGACTATTAACGAGATATTATTATTAATACTAAAACCAGTATAATTAGAAAGGACAATGCCAATTCTATTTTAAAGATGTTGGGACACTAGGTAAAATGTAGAAAAATACAAACTGCATTTGCAAATCTCACAAATTCATATTCACGATAAAACAAAAACCATCTGAAATGTTTTAACTGAAAATCTATTTCATTTTAAGGGAAATTTTATTTTTGAATTTCATGACTGCAAAAGGTCTTAAAAAAGTTGGGACAGGGTTATGTTTACCACTTTGTAGAATCAGGTCTTCTGTCCGTATACATCTGGGAACTGAGGAGACCAATTGCTGAAGTTTTGGGAGAGGAATGTTGTCCCATATGTATCTGATACAGAATTCTAGCTACTCAACAGTTCTGGGTTTTCTTTGTTGTATTTTTTGTTTCATAATGTGCCAAATGTTTTCAAATGGTGAAAGCTCTAGACTGCAGGCAGACCAGTTTAGAACCCCTACTGCGAAGTCTTGCTATTGTATGCAGTCAACGTGGTTTTCCCTGAAAAATAAACTTTCTAGAGGGAAGCATTTGTTGCTCTAAAACCTGTATATATCGTTCAGCATCGAAGATCGATGACTATTTGTGGTAATGGGGTTGTATCTGGATTCAGAAGTTTAAAAGTTTTTGTTGATTTGGTTCTCCAGTTTCCTCACATGTTACATCAGTTCCCTTATTATCAAGTACTGTACATCCATTACTAATTAGCAGTCTACCTTCAAATAATCCAAATTTCATCAAGTTAATTGGGAAATCTCACTCCTTCTTTCAGCCAGCAATGAAATCATTTGATCCAGAGGGGTTTTTTTTGTTGTTGTTGTTGCTTTTACTACTTTTATACTATTTCTTAAAAAGAAATTTTCCAAGTTAGTCCTTAGCTAGTGTGGTCTGTTTGTTTAAAACTTCAATGCAATGAATATCAAGTTGTTTTTCTATATATATGTCCATTTCTGTTCTCCAGAACAACATAAATGTACCATTCATAATTTTTCTGTAATTTCTCCCATAATTTTACTCAAATTTTGGACAGGTACATTGAGGCATGAGGTCAAGTGTATAACAGAATAGATTTGTACTGAAAGGTGCCTCTACCTCAGTCTGCACCAGATAGTTTCTCTGGCTCCGGATGTGCTTCAGGAAGCCCATGATGTTCACCGTTCCCTCTGCCTTTATCTGTTTCAACATGCTGTCTATCACAATGTAGGTTCCTGTTCTTCCCACTCCAGCACTAAACACATACATAAAGCATATAAACTAGACATCATTTCGACTGTAATAGTATTTATAGCATTGGCTGAACACTCAACTCTGATTGGCTGACAGGAGTATATTAGGGATAGTAAGATTCGCATTGGTGCATTTATTTAAAAAGTGTGTTTTGGTATAAATTTATATATAATTATTAGTAGATGTGCTACACTCCATGCTTAACTGGTTCTTAAGCGCGTTCTACGTGAATATGACGTATCACAACACTACTGAGACCAAGGCGTGTCCTGAGAGTCACACAGAATATTAGATTAACATGGCAGAGGTAGAGCTGTGTCTTTCTGGAGACAGAACAGGTAAAGAACATCTGGTTTTATTACATCGTTTTTCTTTTTCTTTTTGCAATACAAAGGCCCGTTTGTGAAAGGGTCATGTGTTAGAAGTCAGAAGGCACTTAAGTAAAAATGTATGATTTTTGTCCGAAACAAAGAAATGAAAGAAAAAAAAGTACCACATTAAAATGCATAGAATTTTTTCTTCTTCATTGCATCATATTGCGTTGAATCGCGTTGTGTTAAATCAAATCAAAATTGTATTAAATCAAATCTTTCCATCCCTAATAAACACACACACAGATTTTTTATGGTGAGTCCAGTAAGTTACCTGCAGTGCACCACCACAGGGCCTGAGTCAGCGTTCTGGTTCTCAGATGACTTTTGTACAAATTTGAGCACTGGAAGTGTGTACTCAGGAACGCCCATGTCTGGCCACTGAGTGTAATGGTACTGATCGATGGTTCTTTCCTGACTTCGAGTCTTCAGAGAGCCCTATATCACAGACCAAAAAACAATAAACTGTGTCTTTTTCTTACATACGACAGTTTTTAGGGTTAGACTGATAACCAATGATGATGATGATGAACCTTTTTGTTGCTGATGTTTCTCAGGGTGAAGGTCCTCTTAGTGTAGTAGGCCAAGGTTACAGTATTTTTCAGCGTGACCAGAAAACTCCCATACTCCTCCTGGTTTTCCATTGGCCAGTACTGGTCACATTTTCTCTGTGGGCAAGAAGACTTGTTATATGTATTGTATGTACTTTGTTTTGTCCTGTGATTTTATTCTTCATTGATATTTGGCAAACATTTCTTAGAGAACATTGAAAAAAAAATGGCAACCATCACCATAGTTTCCATTCAAATCTAAATTCCATCAAATCCGATTAATATTAAGAACGATCTTATCATAAAGCATAGCATCCCCTCACCCGACCCTTCTCCAACAGGTTGGTTATCATGACGATGATGCTAACATTCTGCTCCCACACCATCCTCCAGAAGTCTTCCAGGCTTGTCTTGAGTGGACCCTGGGCTGCAATGTAAGCTTTAGAATGTTTGTAGCCCTAGAACAATGTCAAAAGAAAAAGTACACAGTGTCAGTCTTGCTTGAGGGGAATGTTCCAACCAGTACCAAGTAGTTGCTGAGATGCTTGTTACTGACTCTGTAGGCTATGGTCTTGATTTAGATGCTATATGCTATGGTCTTGATTAGTTTAAAACCTGTCTAATACATGATAAGTCTCTAATGATTGACCCCAAGCTGTAAAAAGCTGTAAACAATTGTAGGTGGTACCAAATGTCCTCCCTCGGACGGCTTAAAACCTGGCAGAAAAAATCAATATCAATGGTCTGGCCCCTGGGGAAGGATTTTACGACATTTTAAAGACATTTTAAAGACATTGAGCATTGAGCAAACTTCTTATACTTACATCCACATAACTGGCATTTATATAGTCTCCAGTCTTTCCATCTTTCTCTGCATTGTGATTGAGTTTGACTCGACTGTGATCATCTGAGGAAAAAAATTAATTATGAAAAATTGCAAAATGAACATGTTTGTGTCGTAAGGAATAACTGCTTCTCTTACAGGCCAGGATGTTGATGTATCGGTTCTTGTTTTTGTTGTCTGGATGGTTTGAACTGTCCATCGTAATCCCCATGTCCACAGTGCAGGACTGAATTTCCTGTAAATAATCCACACACTTGTGTGAAAAAAAGACCCTTTTTCTACATTACATTATATAACGAATCCAAGTTTAGTAGGTTACAGTAGGTGTCATCACATTTTACACATCAGTCATGCAACGTGCGTGCAATGGTGCTTTTATCGAGACTACATAACTATAGTTAGAATGAAGAATGACTGACAGAACACAAGACTGAGGTGTCTTACCTCATAAGACTCTTTCAAGCTCTAATCGGGGGGGGATGGGGAAGTGAGAAAAACAAATGCAGAAAAAAAATAACAAGAATGAGAGTCCAGGACAAACAGTGAACAGCCAGTGCTGATACATAAAGCGCTAGCTATTGTGTAACTGTGGTTCTGTGAACCCTGTAGCAGCTTTCAGAGAAGTGTGTAACACCTGAATGACCCTTCGTGCACATGAGACTAAATGATGCAGTATTCACAACATGTGTCCTTCCACAAACTTTCTAGAGAACCTTGTCGTGGACCGTGAACCATGAACCGTATGAATACTGACAGTTATAGACCTGCGGAAACAATGCTACGTAGCAGCTAGAAAGGGCTTGAAATGCAAACAACAGCATTCATAGCATTCAGGGGCGTGCTGCAACATGCTAATGATGTCAAAATCTGGGAGCTCCAAGTTAATTGGTACTAAACTTATTCTCATTATTGTCTTCCTAAAGACTCAGACAGTACCAGAATGGACAAATGAAACATACAGTAGTGACTGTCTACTTTTAAAGTGTAGACTATGCGTCCACACGCAGACATTTGTGTAAAGAGAATGTCATACCAAAGAGCTGCAAATCGTAGCCAAGAAAAGCAAATTCATCAGTAAACAAAGTATTACATGTTGGCAACAGCTAGTAGCTAAGCTAGTAGCTTACTGGCAGGATATGACAGAACGTGGGACACTTGAGAGGAAACACAGAGGATGCTACAGTGCTCATAATGTTATTGGAATGACAAAGAATGATATTTATACTGTATCTTCTGAGGACAGGAAAGCTGTAGCTTCGACTGTAGCTGCAACTTGCTAAGCCGCTAGCTTTATTAAGCATAAAATGTAGCCCAGGATTTGAAAGAAATTTGAGAAAACAAAAAGGAATAGTTGTTTTTTTGACAGAAATATTTCAAGATCTCAGCATACGGGCACACAAAAGGGTTATTCAGATGTTTCACACCACTCTTAAAGGGGCTGATCGTAAAACCCATTCGAGCATGACGCAGTGTGTTCTTGCTAACATGCTGCTGACTCGTCTAGACGAATTTGCTTGCACAGAGCATGCTCAGGGTGCGATCCCTGCACGTGCCCAAGTCCAGCTCCAGTGGAAATCTTTCCTGTTATATTTCACAGTTCAAGTAGAATCTAGTAAAGTGAGCTGTCGGAGCAAAAAGGACAGAAAACGCAGAGTACCTCGAACTCCTTCGAGAACGTGTTGTTGGAGTGAAGGTCTGCGACGTGCTTGACAAATTCTTTCACTGGAAGTGCTGCATGTTCTTCTGCAACAGCATGAAAATTTCAGGACTGTGTAATATATATATGCACTTAAAGTGTGCATTGTTTCAGCTGAAAAATGTTAAGAGAAACTGTGTGTGTGTGTGTGTGTGTGTGTGTATACAGTTACCTGTATTGAGGAGAAGAGGTGTTGATGGAGCTGTTATGACTCTGGGAGATGCTTTGTCTTCTACATAGAGATGTGTCGCTTGAAAGCACTTCCTGCACACACACACACACACACACACACACACACACACACACACACAAAAGCACAACATTTTAATCAAATATATGTAATATCTTCATATTGAGTTGGATTTCTTTATTTGATGTGTCACATAAGCAACTATATATACAGTATATATATATATATATATATATATATATATATATATATATATATATATATATATATATATACATACAGTGTTGTGCTTGTTACTAAAAAATAGTAACTAGTTCCAGTTACTCGTTACTTCATTCAAAAAGTAACTCCGTTACTTTGTTGATTACTTACACCAAAAAGTAATACTGTTAAAAGCAACTTTTTAGTTACTTTTTTAAAGAACCTTCTTTAATGTTCCCATTAATGCCCTTTTATGCGTTATGGTCTATACAAACACAAAACTGACTTAAACACAGAGTAATTTTTAAACACTATTTAATTAAAGTCAGACCAGCACAAACTGAATATATCACAAGGATTTCTGAAATAAATAACAAAACAAGCTGAATAATATATTCACAGTCAAAAACTAAAGTGGCTTCTGCTGTTGTGTTGAGCTCTTAAAAATGTTCCTTTCACAGCTGAAGTATGAAAACTATCAACAATGTAGAACACCGGGTTAGCTTCTAGCTTCTAGCTCCTCAGGCATGGAGGTCCTTATATATAAAGGTTTTACTAAATTCATGAACTCAAAAGGATGGACTTCGATGTAAAATTTGTAACAATAGAAAACACAAGAAAGAGCCACATTCTCTTCAACTCCATGGTCTTTCCTTGGTCCTTCCATGTCATCCAATCTAGTTGCAGAGACCATTGTTGTGTTCACACTTGTGGATAAAAATTCAAAGGCTGACAGAAGCAGAGGGACAACTAGTCTTGACTTTATAAATGAAATAAGGCAAATAATGCTTTTAACCTCCATACTACATTCCTATGGTCTCCTCTGAGATCTCTCTCTCTCTTTCTCTCTCAATGGAGAGATAAAGTCCATATTTGCTGCAGAAAATTAGCAACTTTATAATAGAGATTTTAGACACCAACGCGTAACTCGTGAAATACAATACACCAGAAACAATCACAAGGTGCGAGATTTTCCAGCGATACAATTTCCTGTTGAGATCTCAAGAAAAGTCGTGATCATGAAATAACAACTTCTGTTTCGGCCAAAAAATTATGTTGTGATCACAAGAAAACGAGAAAGAAAAATAGATTATAATGCAGGCCTCTTATGACTTCCATTGTTTTTCCAATTAAACAAAATCCTTATCTGTAAAAGTCTATGGTTATTAAGATTCCAAATGATAAACGAATTCTAACCAAATAACAGTCAAACATTTAGCAGACACAATCCATTCTCGTAACAGGTGAGCCAAGGGAATAGCACGATACTACACGTGAACCTCATAAATCATTAATGAGTGTGTGATGTGAATGAGTGTAATGTCTGGGAATGTAATGCCACTCCTGGGCCCCTTAGTAAGGCCCTTAACTTCACATCTGCTCAGTTGTATGAATGAGATAAATTTAAGTCACAGCATTATCACAAATCCAGAAATCAAGGGCTAGCCAAGAGTAATATCAACTAAGATACTAAATCATGAGTCCTTATATATCAGGTTGTGGATGATTGTCCTGACAAATTAATTATTTAGTTTAATTGTTTTAGAGAAGTGTAATAATCATAATAAAAAATTACAAGATATACAAGGTACATTTTTAAATAAAACTATAAAGGGAAGATAATTTTGCTACGCTTTTTTCTTTCGAAACCAGCATTTTAACATATTTGTCAATTGTTTGTTGAATAATTCACATAAATAATCAAACGATTTTCCTATTTTTAATCATTAATTGATGTGAAACTGACAAACAACGGGATGAATTCGGTGGCAGCTCAGTGGTTAAGGCATTGGACTTTGGATTGGAGGGTCAGAAGTTCAAATCCCAGTACTATTATGCTTCCACTGTAGGGGCTTTGAGCAAAGCCCTTAACCCTCAAATGCTCGGTTGTGAGTAGAAAAGGGGGTCTTTTCTAGACCGATGCCATAAATGTTTCCATAATTTAGTAATTTTTCACTCTTCTAGGAAGATTTTGATCTAGATTTTGGGGATTGCTGTGGGAATATAAGAGTATTTTTAATATCCCAGCTTGTTCAGGTCAGCCAACATACAGCCCGCCTAGAGCAGTGGTCCCCACCCCCCGGGTCAATTGGCCACACAGAAAGAATACATAACTTATTTCTGTTTTATTTATTATCTGATTCTGAACGATGATTTATTTAGGAAATTACCGGATTCTCTCCACCACATCTGTCTATGACTCACTCTTAATGCATGTCATGATGCCTCGATCATGTCTTACCTCCATCCGCTACCTTCTTAATGCTCCGGCAGCTAACACAAAATACATTACTGCTAAATTCAAACCCCCAAGCAAACAAAATGAACAAACAACAACACAGTGGATACACGTTTATTATTATATTGAGAAAATAGCGTTTTAATGCTTGTATCATTTTATTGTGTTTTTATCCGCCACACCTTAATGGCCGGTCTGTGAAAATATTGTCCGACATTAAACTGGTCTGTGGCGCCAAAAAGGTTGGGGGCCGCTGCCTTAGAGCATATAGGGGTCGAACTACTGACCTACCAAATAGTAATCTAGACCGTTAACTATTGAGCTACTGCTGGATGATTAGTAATCATTCAGATACAAGGACATTCGTAAGATCAGACATGTTTTGTGAGGTGGTGGGGGTTCAGTCAGTGTTCCAGTTCGTTCTAAATGCGTGTACTATGGTTGAGGAGGTCAGATCTCTATGCAGGACACTTGAGATCATCCACTTCAGGAGCACATATGCACATATATCTCATGTCTGTGTTACCTTCTGGTTCTCCCTTTTAGTTATGCTGCCATAGCGAGTCTTGCCGGAGTCCAAACTGCACAGTGACATTACTTTCATACAACAATAAGGACACTTAATAATCCATATCCATCTCTTCCTGTCACCCTCTTCTCTCTCTCTCTCTCTCGCTTTTGCTCTCTCTCTCTCTCTCTCTCTCTCTCTCTCTCTCTCTCTCGGTCGGGTTAAACATGCTCCTGAGGTTTCAGTGACCACTGTTCCTGCCCTCTCCCCTCCGTGGATCTTCCCACTTCGTCCAGGCCTGCCTCTGGATAGTGTTCTCTTCGACTGGAGGCCACTCTGTGCAGCTTGGGACGGTTTGCTACACTGACTCAGGATACAGTTTGCTTCTGATCATCATCACTGTACCCTGCAACATTGTATATCTGCTTTAAATGGACATTCGGTGCAACCCAGATGAGGATGGGTTCCCTCTTGAGTCTGGTTCCTCTCAAGGTTTCTTCCTTATGCCATCTCAGGGAGTTTTTCCTTGCCCCAGTTGCTCATCAGGGACGAACTTACTTAAAAATAACATATTTACTTTTAATCACCACATTATCTGTGTAAACCTGCTTTGAGACAATGTTCATTGTTAAAAGCGCTATACAAATAAAAATTAATTGAATTGAATTGAATATATAAGTAGAATTTGGCCATCTAATGTATCATTTAGTACTGAAGTGTGTATACATGTGTGTGTTTCGTATTACCTCCAATAGATGAGGATGCTAATCAGCACCAGCAGGCAGATCGCAGTAAGGGTAGACACCACCGCTAGTGGCACCACTGTCCTCTTTTCTCGCTCCGTCCCTCCCACCATTCCCACTCGAGACTGTGGACTGCTGTTGCTCGCTTCTGTCCAGAAAACACAAATTTGATTAAAGCCAGAGTATTGCTGTCCGGATTTTGGACTTTTTTTTTTTTTTTTTACTGCGTGAATGAAATTTCCATAGATGAGTCACCATGATTTACTACTTTCGGACATAGCAATATTTGCATATATGAATTATTAGAATGAAGTCACAAAATAAATTCAGAAATTCAGAAATACATCCGACACTGGGTTTAAAGATTCTGGGATTCACAGGTTCGTGGATCCCTCTAACCCTCCTCCCGAGGGAAAATCTGCACTTCTAGAATCTGTACTTCCTCCCTCAACATGGCTTTTCCTCTCAAGGTAAAAATCTGTATCTCTACAATGTCACACTTAGCTCTTTCATCAGCGTGTACCAGTCGGAAATTGTTTGCTCGGTGTACAATTTCCAAGTGGTCCAGGAAAATTGCACATGACCAACAATGCATACCCTGCAGGGGGAGTTGCACCAATACAAAACAACTAATATTGTGTTGATTTTTCTTCAGGAATATGAGCTACAACATCAACATCAGTGAGCCTTGGACATCCATGACACTGTCACCGGTTCACCACTGTTCCTTTTGATAGATCCTGACCACTGCAGACAGGGATCTTTCAGGCTGTTTATGTGGAACCAGTAGCAGCTTATGGTCTACTTCATCCAGAAGCAGGGCATCAGGATGGAGCAGGAAGCAACTAAATACTATATCACCTCAACAAGCACCACACAGGGATTCGTTAGCAGACAACATGTGGGAAAACTGTCAAGTTCTGGGGGGTTTCCAGCTAGGCTTTTTTTTTTTTTTTTTTTTTTTTAATTTCTTTGTGTTTCCTGGTGTTTTCCCACTAGATGTCACCAGAGTGTTTCCAGAGGCCCTCATTAGCGTCTTTTGTTTCCACCTGTGTCTGTCAGTCTTTTGTGTATTCAAGTCCCCTTTTTGCGGCTGTCTTTGGCTCGAGTTAAATCGTCCAGTCCCCGAGTCTCCTGTCTTTTCTTTGGGTTGCCTGGTATAAGTTTCAGTTTTATGCCTTGATTTTCTGTTATGACCTTCTTTCAATAGTTTTTTGCATTTCCTAAAGAGGTAGTTTTTAGGTTTTTCTTTTTTCTTTTCTCAACTTCCATAGACGATTTGAATTAAATTGATACATAATCAAATTGTTTTGTCAGATTTGCTCAAAATGTAAGATAAGGAGATTAATCACCTTGGGTGCCCCCCACTTTATAAGAGTTACAATATTCCACCATTTGTGTCCATGAAAATTAATTTTAAACTGCAAATAATTACTATTTACAGCATGATTCCTAATAATTTGGTTGTTGAGTGTAGTCTTGATGTCATAGATGAAGATATTGTGCTTCATCCATCCAAGTATTACTATAATTCAAACTTCCCAACTTCCAAACTTCAACTAACTTCCCAAGAAGATTAAGAATTGTAGACTTTTATCTGACCTGCCATTCTTCGGTACCTGAGTTATACTTGTGGGGGATTTTTAGTTTGGAACTTTACAGAAGTATTTCCTTGATTTTATCTTCACTACATTTCAAAATCAGATCTCGTACTTTTAAACTCCACTACATTTTGCAAAATCAGTCGGCCCTTTTTTATTTATCTATGAAACTTAACTGGTCGAATTTGCAGCACGCCATCAATCAGGATTGTGTTGGTGGTGTCTACTTCACCAACATACGGTTCAACGCCAGTTCAACAGCAAGCAGAACATTTTGAGAGGAACAAATGATGGGAGAAACTCCTGACTTGAACTCGCCACAACACCTGTGACCTTGTTTACGTGGTTTTTCTGAAGTAGTTGAAAAGAACGTTTTGGGCTCATGATAATATTAATATTTTAACACTGATTTCAATCAGTGTTTGACTCATTAATATCATTTTATTCATAGCTGCTTGTGCTTGAAGTCTTTTCACATAAACTGAGTGAGAAAAATAATAATAGGAGCATTATAGCCATAATAAATCGTAGTACTTTGGAGGCTTAAGTACATTTTTGAAGGCAAATACTTTTGTTTGTTTTATGGGACACTTTTACTGAGGTAAAATTTTTGTGTGTTTCTCTACTTTAACCCAAGTACATGGTTTGGGTACTTCGTCCACCACTGAATAGAAAAATTTTGCTTTTCTGTCTTTTTGAATTGTATCCAGTGTGTATTTATTTGTAGCTTGTAAGATATTGAATGAATTTCTACATTTGGTATGTTTTGTGTCCAATTCCAAAGAACCAATTTGATCATGTTTTTTTTGTTTGCTGAAACCTAGTGTTTTTAAACTGTAAATATTCTCATACTTACCGTTAAACAACGGCCGAGTGGGTTCGTTAACATTCTTCACCGAGACGGACAAAGTGTTACTGGTGACGTAGATGGTTCTGCTCTCTGCATTTGGAGCTGAGGTTACAGAAGTGACGCGAGGTTTGGTCCACCACACTTGCCCCTGATCTCGATCCCCTCTGGTTATGAGTGTCGGCAGACTGAGCTGCTCCTCATTCGGGCTGGACGAAGTCGTCTTAGATTTCAAGTGAACTTCAGTTACCAGCATGGTGTCTTCGTCCTCTGAAGAAATGTGGCTGCTTGTTGGTTGTTCATGGCTTCTTGTCTGTTCTGAAGAAAAAGTTTGAGATTCTACTGTAAGCCTATGTTGTGGTGGTGGTGATGTGGTTGGCTTGATTGTTGGAAAAAGGGCTACTGGTTGATTGTAGGTGGATGTGGTGTCATATAAGGCGCTCTTGAAATAAGAGGTCTGGGCAGGCAAAACTGTTGGTTTGCTGCTTGTCCTACTCGCAGATACAGTGGGCTGGGAGGTCTCCTGAAATAAGCAAAAAAAAATCACTCATGGCGCGATCACAGATGTGTTTTTTTCGTTTTCAAATAATCATACCTCAGGAAAATCTTCTACTTGGGTTGATTCAGCCGATGGATCAGGATCGTTTTCTGTCGAATAAGCGTTAAAGATTCCCCGATTCATTTCTGCGTAAAACTTCACTGACGTGTGCTAAGCGTAAATTAGTGAGCAAGGAGGGTTTACCGGGGTCTTCCAGAGGCATGTCCACTATAAACTGATCACTCATGCGACCGGTCAAGCCGTTGGTGCACAGCGCCACCACTTGGACAACGTAGCTGTTATTGGCCAGCAGGTTGTAAATAATGGCTCCCTGTAACACAAAGCAAAACACAAGTGCAAATGGAATTCACGTGGCCCAGAGCAAAAAAACAAGTAATAACATTTGATGGAGATATTTGTATTTTCTCACAATTGATATCTACATTTACATTCTTTTTATATTTCTTTAAACTTTTTTTGTCAAAAAAAAGTTAATGTTTCATGTAAGAAAAAAATAAAATAAAGAATATTTAAATAAATTTACATATTGTTTTATATTAAATTAAATGAAATTTGTTGCAGTAGTAAAACAGATGGCAAAAAAGTCAGACTACAAAGATTATTATTGCACTGAAAATATTGCTTATAACTGCACAAGATAACAATATCTAAGTGTGGCTTGAAAATCTATAACTATATCTATATTATCTTCAATCATTGTTTTTGATTAATAAAGTATTGTTGATTTAAGTATTACTAATATTATGAATCCAAACTAATCATCTATAATTGTTCATTTCAACTTCACACCCAACTTACAACATCCTGGTCCCCGTCGGTCAGGAACTGTCGCTTTGGAGCATTTTTGCCCTGTAGACTCTGGTAAGTGACGGAATATCTCTCGATGCTGGTTTCGTAGACGGCACGCGGCCTTTCCCACGTGACCATGATGCTGGTGTGGTTTTGCGGATCCGCCTGAACGTTCTCTGGCTCCGAGGTGCACACTGAGGACAAGAACGTTTGATCAGAATCAGTTACATCTGTACATCTATGTGGACAAAAGTATTGGGACGCCCATATCCTGAGAAACCTACAACTGAGCAGTTGAGGGTTAAGGGCCATGCTCAAGAGCCAGGCAGTAGCAGCTTGTTTGTGTTGGGATTTAAACTTGTGCTCTGATTACGGTTCCCACAAAGTTCCAGGCAAACAATTTTATAGGACGTCTTTGGATGCAGCAGCATGAAATTTTCTCTATCACTTAAATCGAAAGACTTAAACCTGTTCAATGATAATCCCCCTGTGTACAAATCCAGATCCTTGAAGATATGCTTTACATGGGTTGGAGTGAAAGATCCTACTTTATCCCTGTCAAACATCTGAACTGGAACGCTGACTGCAGCTTAAATATCCATAAGTACACTCCAAAAACTACTGGAACATTTACCCACAAGAGTGGAGGCTAATAATAATAATAATAATAATAATAATAATAATAATAATAATAATAATAATAATAATGTGGGACTAATGTGAAAAAGCACATTTGTGGTCTTATGGTCAGGTGTCCACAAACGTTTTTCCATATATTTTGTTTTAATAATGGAGTTCTTTTTTCATATAGTACTTAAAAAAAAAAACAACAACATAGCTATGGTCTCTTTTCATTAAAACAATATCACAAAGAACACGAAATGGGAAAAAATGCAATGGGGAAAAGTATGGCTGTGTTTGAATGAGGGTTTTGTGTCAGGACAATGGGGGAGAGCTTGTGGATGAGCGTTTCAAAGAACGAGGCCCTCTAGCAGTTGAATAACTCTGATCCCTCCACCCCCACAGCTTTGGGGGAAAAAAATCAGTAAAACAGGACATGAGGAGATGCACCACCACGCGTTAGAAATTCCGATGAAACATTGGAAGTTCGGCAAATGCCGTTTTGACATATTTGAAGTGTGTGTGTGTGTGTGTGTGTGTGTGTGTATGTGTGTGTGTGTGTATTAGTAGCTGAATAGATCATGAAACATTTTGGAATGTCTTTTATGTAAAAAAGGGAGAGATGCACCCGAAAAGCCATACACATACCAACCAAACTTTTTTTTTTTGTTCAGTGCAAGTCTACTTGAAAAAGGGAACAAAGGGAAGGGCCATGCTGAGGGGAAAAGATGTTACTTAGCAACGCCTAACTCGCTGCCAGTGTTTTTTGTTTTTTTTTCATACAATTGAAGAGCATCATCAGAGTGTGAGATACTGAAGCAAACCTCTAAAGATTATGCACACACACACACACACACACACACACACACACACACACACACACACACACATATATATATATATATATATATATATATATATATATATATATATATATATATAAATAAACACACACGCGCGAATACCGGGCGACTACTTTCTGAGAAGGCTGAGGAAAGCTCATCTCCCTTCCCCCCATCCTGACCACGTTCTACAGAGGGATTATTGAGAGCATCCTGAGCAGCTGCATCACTGCCTGGTTTGGGAACTGCACCGTCTCGGATCGCAAGACCCTACAGAGGATAGTGAGGACAGCTGAGAAGATATTCAGAGTCTCTCTCCCCTCTATCATGGACATTTACACCACACGCTGCATCCGCAAAGCCAACGGCATTGTGGACGACCCCACACACCCCTCACACACACTCTTCACCCTTCTGCCTTCAGGGAAGCGGTTCTGAAGTCTGTCACATCCAGACTGTGTAACAGTTTCTTCCCTCAAGCTATTAGGCTTCTCAACACAGAACTGAACTGAAACTCACTCACACACACACACAACTGTGTGACTGATCTGTACAACCTGGACTCAACACACACTTGTACCCACTTCACACATCCATGTCTTCAGTACCACCCACATTACATCACTATGAATAATATAAATGAATAACTGATAAACACAAATATCCATTAACACTCCAAAATCTAGTGAAACATCTTCCCAGAAGAGTGGAAGGAATTAGGAGGGCAAATTGGGACTAAATGTGGAATGCCCAATACTTTTGGTAATATAGTGTATGTATTTATGTATATGTGTGTGTATGCATGTTATACTCACTAGGAGCAAGAACTTCCTCGGTGCCAGTGTATGATGAAAAAACCTGCCCCAGGAACTGCTGCTGTTGCTCCCTGTAATTGTTCTGAAGGTAATCTGTAAGCATCACATATCCAGCCTGCTGCATGGTCATCACCTCACAGAACACCTCCAGCTGCAGGAGCGCAAAGGAACAAATAGGCATAAATGTAAATAGAGAATACACACCAATTTAATTAAACTGTATTGCGAGTGCTTGGATTTTATCGCAGGACCCAGTAGGCATTGTTTTTACAGATTTAACGTTACATAGTAAACAGCCATTCTTCTTCTCACCTCCTACACGTCAGACCACCACATGAAGATGTACGCCATATGGAGTCCCAAATACTCACAAAATAGCAGATTAGTGACCCCGGTGCTAGACATCATGCTGAAATTAATGATGTATATGCCGGGGCAACATAATAGAGACTTGTTCTAACCCAGTGACTTGTCATTATTCATTTATCCATAATGATCAGGCATAACATTACTGTATGACCACCTGCCTAATATTGCGTTGGTCAAAACAGTCCTGACCTGTTGAGCATTAACAGCATTACCTTGAGAAATTTGAGCTACAAGAACTCGTCTGTTGGATCGGGCCACATGAGTCGGCCTTTGCTCCCCATGTGCGTCTATGAACCTCGGCCGCTAATGACCCTGTCGCCGGTTCACCACTGTTCCTTCCTTGGACCAGCCCACAAGAGCTGCAGTTTTGAAGATCCTCTGACCCAGTCATGTAGCCATCACGATCAATTAGTGTTATTCACTTCACTGCTCATAATGTCATAATGTTATGCCTGATGTGTCGAGATTGGAGGGTTAATGACCATGCTCAAGTGCCCCAGCAGTGGCAGTTCAATGGTGCTGGGCTTTAAACTTGAGACCTTCTGATCAGAAGTCCAATTGTTACATTATTGAAATTTCTGGATCTTTGGTCTCTGGTAAAGCCAGAATAAGATGCCTCTTGCCTGCAATAAGATGCCTGCATCAGAAATGGTCTGAAAACTGTCTTTTTGCTAGCAAATGATTAGCGCCACGTACTCGACATTAGCTTGCTTCGCCTATTGTAAAGTCTCAGGATTGTCCTGCCAGTTTATAATGGAGCGGTTGCCTTGTCTACGCAGAGACGAGCCCATTGAGTAGTGGCCCAGTGGTGAGTAGTGACCAGCATCAACTTGATCTACAGACAGGGTGGACGCCCAGCCCCTACCATCAAATGCACTTTACCAGGAGTTTCTCCTCCTCATGGGCATAATCTAAAAAAATGTACCACTGCAGTACAGCTTTCACTGTGCAACAGGTTTTGCAAGGTTAATGCTTTCTTCTTAATTATGTTGTCCCCTTGGAAGATGAGATTATGGTTCTCTATGGCAAATTCTCTCTCTCCATATTTCTTTCTTTTTTTCTTTCTTTCTTTCTTTCTTTCTTTCTTTCTTTCTTTCTTTCTTTCTTTCTTTCTTTCTTTCTTTCTTTCTTTCTTCCTTTCTTCCTTTCTTCCTTCCTTCCTTCTTCCATCCAAGGACAGTCCTTTACAAAATGGTATAAAAAAGTTTAGAGATTAGCCCTGTTTACTGGGCTAATACTTCATTTATCAACGTTTACACACCATCACCTTCACAATAGTTCCCTTGCACAGCAATACTGCGCTCCCAGCGTTCCAGCCACTGTGTCCTGTGTCACTGTGAAATGTGTCCTGAAAGGTGTCAAAACGGCGACCTTTGAGACTCTTTGGAAAGAGGGCGAAGTCAGCAGGAGCCAAATCCGGCCAGTTGGGCGGGTGTGGAATAGCGATCATGTCATGATTGTTTTCCAACGATCACTGTGTTAATTTTTTGAGGTTGGGCTCGTTGAAGGTCTTCCTGATCTCCCGTCTCTCGACTCCAAAACACCTCGGACCACTTGTCGTAGCACGTCAAATGTATGTCATGTCAAACGTCTTTGTTGGCGGTTTTGCCGGATTTCATGCAGAATTTCATGTTTGCTTTTTGTTCTGACCTGGTGTCCATGATGAAACCTCGGACGTTGTAACGCACACAGTCAGAATAGCACCAGTTAGTCTCAAAACTATTTAATACCACCTTATACGCACCAGCAATATTGAACAACAGGATTCTTCAAATACCAGACATTTATTTATTTATTTATTTATTTTTATTCAGTTTTCTGTTAATACACAACTACAGCATAAACCTCTATAGCATACATAGTTAATTTAATTTTTGAGACTTTTTTACCTAAATAATAATTTGGCATTCTAGAAATACAATATATGGACAAAAATGTATGTGATTCTTGCCCACACTGTCGCCACAAAACTGGAGGCACACAATTGTATAGGATGTCTTTGGATGCTGAAGCATAAAATTGAACTCGGAGACCCAAACCCGTTCCAGCATGACCTCATAACTCCATGAAGATATGGCTTATATGAGTTGAAGTGGAAGATTTCGAGCAGCCTGCTATAGAGCTTTGACCTTAACCCGATTAAAAATACGAAGTTGGAATGCTGACGGCACCACAGGCCTCCTCACTTCACCTACATCTGTACCTGGCTTTACTAACACCCTTGTGGCAGAATGGGTTTAAATCTCCATAAACTCCAGTGAAACATCTTCCCAGAAGAGTGGAGGTTCTTATAACAGCAAATAGGGATTAGAATGGAATGTTCAAAAAGCACATAGGTCAGGTGTCCACAAACGTTTGTCCATATACAAAGCATTTTATAATCTATTATGATGTACTGATTCAAAAAGGATAAAAAGACATATTTTCAGTGTCCCAGTTATTGAAGACATTTTGTGTGTAAAATGGAACCAAGAACAGAAAAGCTCTGACCTGCGTTTCAGAAATTGGCACCGTGTCTCGGAACACAATCCACCTCACTGTCTCCGTGCAGGGCGGCGCGGTGAGGGAGCCGTTGTAGATGTAATATTTGGCTGTCGACTCAGGAAGTAGGCCGAGCAGAGAAAAGGCCTCGAGCATTCTACTCTTACCTTCATATCCAACAGGAAGTAAAACAATTACATATTTAAGGTTGAAATCAAATACAAAGTTGAATCATTGATCAATTATGAGTAGCTACTTTATCAAATTGAAGGGTACAAAACATATAATATATCGCTCATTTAAAGCTACACTACAGTATATTGCCAAAAGTATTGGGTCTAAAACCTGCCTTTTATTAACACCCTTGTGGCTGATGAACATAAATATCCATAAGCACACTCCAAAATCTAGTGGAACATTTTCCCAGAAGAATGGAGGGAATTAGAGTAAATTGGGACTATATGTGGAATGTAATGCTCAGAAATCACATACCGTACTTATGACCAGGTGACACAATACTTTTGGCAATATAGTGTACATTCATGCATTTGTGTTCTGTCCAATTAAGAACGAAAATGTACACATTTTGAATGTACTTAAACAATACTACAGAACTTAAAACAAAACATACTAAAGATGTCTTTACAAGTACACAAAAACTACTCCATTACCACACAAGTCAGTGTAAGTTGTTACGTTTCAACTCTGAACTTATTATTATTTTTTTTTTTATTGTATTATTTTTATTGGAACAGAAATCCCATGTCTCTTTGTGATGATACGATTTTATTGTAACAATTATTCATATTATTAATCATATATATTAATTAATTCATATAATTAATCAATCATATTTTTAATTTAAAATGAAAACTGATGTTTGCCAATAAAAAATATTTCAACACTATGAACTCGCAGGCCTTTTCATTTTCGAATATTGAAGTTTTTATTATTATTATTATTATTATTATTATTCGAATCTGTCACTGTCGTGTTAACATTGTTAACATATTGAATATTGACCAGATCCATCTTCATAGTTCCTGAGCTGCACAGTAACCTCATTTAATGGATCCAAAAGCATTGAACAGAAAATTTTTGCCGAAGATACAGCAAAAACAAAAAACGAACGTAACCTAGTGTGAATAAATGAACACAAGGGGTGGAAAAAGAACGAGTGCAAAAGAAGAATAACGGCACGTACCATAACGGCTGACGGCGTTGACCCCATCGATTACGGCAGCGTAGTTCTCGTTATCACTAAAGCTCTCCTGTGAAACCATGTAAATTTCTGATTTACAAGACAAAAAAAAAGAAAGAAATACTGCTGTTGAATTTAAAAGAATTGACGCACCTCAAACAGTACGGCCAGTGCAGTGATTCTGCCATTCCGCCTCAGAGCATCATCTATAGATGACTCGTTTTCCTCATAACAGTATATTTGCATCTGTGAGGGGGGCAGCATTTGGGGGATAATTAGATAAAGTTTCTCTCAGCTTTTTCCACATTTAATGTTACATCCTTATTCCAAAATGGATTCATTTTCCTTCAAAGTCTACAAACAAAACTTCATAATGACAAAGTGAAAGAAGTTTGTTTGAAATCTTTGCAAATGTATGTAAAATAAAAAATGAAAGAAATCACATGTACACAAGTATTCACAGCCATGACACTCAAAATTAGGCTGAGGTGATTCCTTGAGATATTTCTACAACTTGATTGGAGTTCACCTGTGGTAAATTCAGTTGATTGGACATGATTTGAAAAGGTGCACACCTGTCTATATGAGGTCCCACAATTAAGATCTGTGGAAGGGGACAGATGGATTTCTGTAATATTGAATGTGACCTCCATCATCCGTAAATGGAAAAAGTTTGAAACTATCAGGACTCTAAGCCGCCAGGCCAAACTGAGCTATCGAGAAAGAAGCGCCTTAGTCAGGAAGATCACTCAGAATGAGCTCCAGCATTACTTTGTGGAGGGAGGAGAACCTTCCAGAAGAACATCCATCTCTGCTGCACTCCACCAATCAGGCCTGTATGGTAAATTGGTCACTCCTCAGTAAAAGGCACATGACAGCCCGCCTGCCGTTTGCCAAAAGGCACCTAAAGGACTCTCGGACAAAGCGTCATGTCTGGAGAAAACCAGGCGCTGCTCATCAACTGGCCAATACCATTCCTACATTAAAGCATGGTGGTGGCAGCATCATGCTGTGGGGATGTTTGTCAGCAGCAGGAACTAGGAGACTAGAGAGACATCCTTGATGAAAACCTGCCCCAGAGCGCTCTGGACCTCAGACCGGGGCGACGGTTCATCTTCCAACAGGACAGTGACCCTCAGCACCCAGCTAAGATAAAAAAGGAGTGGCTAAGGGATGACAGAGTCCTTGAGTGGCCCAGCCAGCGCTCAGACTTCAACCTGATTATACGTTGATGGAGCTTGAGAGGTTCTACAAAGATCAAACTCAAAAAGACTTGAGGCTGTAATTGGTGCCAAAGGAGCTTCAACAAAGTATTGAGCAAATGCTGTAAATACTAATGTACATGAGATTGATTATTTTTATTTTATTTTTTAAATAAATTTAAACAAACACCTTTTACATTGTCATTATGGGGAAGTGTTTGTAGATTTTCTAAAAAAATATTTTGTAGAAAAAAAGGAATTTAAACACTTGTTAATCTTTTTTATGAACCTTTTTATACATTTGCGTTTTTTTTTTCTATCCATTCCTCAAGAATTTGCACTAAAACATAATTTCCTCAATTTCAAATCCCCAGGAAACTGAAATGGTCTTTGTCATCCATCAGAGACTGTAATATATTGTATTGCTAGATAGTTACCAGTGGATAATGCAGATCCATTGTACTCAAAATTCATAAATATTGCCATATTTGTCACTTATGGACATTGTTTTAGCAGCTTTACAGAGATAAGGAAGTTAAGTTGGAATTTGAGCAATGCCCTTAACTTGCTCCAGGGACACTGTAATATTGGGAAAATGTATTGCTCTGGTCCCATTCCCAAACTGGGATATGTCTGGAATATTATTGCGTTCAAATGTATGCATGACTAAGCAAAATCTGCTTCTTCAAATGTAAACTTCGTGTTTCAAAAAATTAAACATTTTTAAACACAATCAAACGTAAAAATCAAATTTTTTCATGGATGCAAAAGGAATTCTGTTGGTTTTGTTTGTGTGTTACTATTGGACGATTCAGACAAAATATTGAGACCAAGTTATGAGACATAAGTTTCCAAATGGAAATTCCTATTCAAATAGAAATTCGGTCTCACTTTTCCATGCCAAAGATTTTTTTTTTTTTATTCGGATTGCAGTGGATTGCTGCATTAAGCTCTGTTATGATCTCTTGGACCTACATTGCATTTGGGAACCTCAAAGACTTGATGCAAGTCCTACCTCTAGAGGAAACTTGTAGCCATTGAGGCTGTGTTCCGAACCATCCGACGAAGCGTTGCAGCGGCCCCAGTGGAACGTGATCCTGGCTACTCTGAGCCGTGACCCGAGTCCTTCTCCACTGATGAAGAACTGCCCATTCACACTGATAACCACTGAGACATGTATGGTGCAGGAACACACACACACACACACACACATTGAGGAATTATTGCGCTCACTTTCACGGTTTTTAAATTTACACTTGCAATTAAGTTACTTTATTGAGGCCTCTGTACTTATATACCTGTGAGAAAAGACATGGTGTCTTTATTTATAACTGGACCTAAAATGATTGCCAGCTATTTCGTATTCTGTATCTATAGCGGATTTTACTGGAAAATTCATTGAATTGTCTTCAGAGACATAGGTCTATGGGTTCAGGAAAAACTTATATGCATCTGTTCGAAATGAAACTTGATATTGGTTGAGACTGAGATTAGGTCCCATTTGAATTGGATTCCATTGACGTCCTACAGTCTCACACATTTTTATTTTGAATAAGTAACCCAAATCACACCTAGCATGTTGTTCTAATGTTGTTTTCTTGATCTTAAATGCTTCTAAACCTGAAAAAAATAAACCAACCTGTTTTTCCATCATTGGTGATGGTAGAATCGAACATGAGCTGCTCCCAGTTCTCAAACTGCAGATCCTGGTACTGCACTTGAACCTGGGTAAAGCTCTCCTCAATGTTGATGGGTGACTGCCTGGCACCATTGCAGGAGCGGTACTTCTTCACCCAGTGCTGCTGGTTCAAACTTCCTGTACAGAATACATTTTTTGTGCTGCTTCTTTTCCATAAGACTTTGAGCACTTCACAGGGAAAGACCATAGGTATGGATTTTCCCCACTCACCAAAACCTATATAGCAATGAGTTGAATTAGGGACAAACGAGAGGATTTACGTCTAATTTTTAGAGATCAATTGAAAATCAATCTAGAAATCAAGCCAGCTCTTTTTTTATTTGAATAATATTAAAACATAGTATAGCTAAAAACGTTTTAAATGCAAACTGAACAGTAATTTACCAACAACAAAAAAAACGCCCCTAAAGTAAATACAAACGGACTCAAGGAAAAAAAGTTCTAAGAGGCCATGTATTTTTATATATATATATATATATATATATATATATATATATATATATATATATATATATATATATATATATATATATATATATATATATATATATATATATATATATACAGTGCCCTCCACAATTATTGGCACCCCTGTTTAAGATGTGGTCGTGGACTTCTAAAAATTCTCCTTTTTAAAACAACATAGAACCCAAATGCAAAAAAGAGAAAATCCAACCTTTCATTTAAGTACATAACTTTGGTGGTAAAAAATCATACATTTAGAAAAAAAAAACTTGAAATCATGTGTCCCACAATTATTGGCACCCCTAACAATTCCTCTGAAAAATTTAATTGTTTTTTTTATATATTTTCTGTAGTTGCTAAGGTTGGTCAGGGTATCTAGGGACTTTTAATTAGTAATTCATGATTTCCTGTTTCCTGGGGTATAAATATGACGTGACACAGAGGCCTAATTCTCTTACCCATTTGTCAACATGGCAAAGACAAGAGAACACACCATTCAAGTAAGGCAGATGTGTGTCGACCTTCATAAGTGAGGCAATGGCTACAAGAAAATAGCCACCGCCTTAACTTGCCGGTATCTACAGTCAGAGGAATCATTAAGAAGTTTAAAACAACTGGAACAGTGACAAACAAGGCTGGAAGAGGTCCCAAGTTTATCTTGCCACAACGCACAGTGAGGAGGATGGTAAGAGAAGTAAAAAAATTTCCCAAGCTCACCGTCACAGAATTGCATCAAAGAGTGGCATCTTGGGGTCACAGAGTCTCCAAAACAACCATCAGACGCTCTCTACATGCCAACAAGCTGTTTGGGAGGCATGCAAGGAAAAAGCCTTTTCTCACTAACACTCACAAACGTAAACGCCTGGAGTTTGCTAAGCGGTACTGGGACTTCAACTGGGATCGTGTGCTTTGGTCAGATGAGACTAAAATTGAGCTTTTTGGCAACAAACACTCTAAGTGGGTCTGGCGTAAAACAAAAGATGAGTCTGCCGAAAAGCACCTCATGCCCACCGTGAAGTATGGTGGAGGATCTGTGATGCTGTGGGCCTGTTTCTCTTCCAAAGGCCCTGGGAACCTTGTTAGGGTGCATGGCATTATGAACGCTTTGAAGTACCAGGATATTTTAAATAAAAACATGATGGCCTCTGCCAGAAAGCTGAAGATGGGTCGTCATTGGGTCTTTCAGCAGGATAATGATCCAAAACATGTGGCAAAATCTACACAAAAGTGGTTCAGCAGTCACAAACTCAAGGTCCTCCCATGGCCATCTCAGTCCCCAGACCTCAACCCAATCGAAAACCTGTGGGGCGAGCTAAAGAGAAGAGTGCATAAGAGAGGACCCAGGACACTGGATGATCTAGAAAGATTGTGCAAAGAAGAATGGTCAAAATCCTCTCTGTGTTCTCCAATCTTGTGAAATGTTATAGGAGGAGATTAAGTGCTGTCTTGTTGGCAAAAGGAGGTTGTACAAAGTATTAACATCAGGGTGCCAATAATTGTGGCACACATGATTTCAAGTTTTTTTTTTCTAAATGTGTGATTTTTTTTACCACCAAAGTAATGTACTTAAATAAAAGGTTGGATTTTTCTCTTTTTTTGCATTTGGGTTCTATGTTGTTTTAAAAAAAAGGAGAATTTTTTGAAGTCCACGACCACATCTTAAACAGGGGTGCCAATAATTGTGGAGGGCACTGTATACTGTGTGTGTATATATATATATATATATATATATATATATATATATATATATATATATATATATATAATCCCCTACTTTTCAAATCTCGCATCCCCGGTTTATTGCAGAATCGCAACTAGCCGCATAACTAATGTGTTTGGTTGATTTTCCCGGTCTCTCGCACCATAGACCAAAAAGCTTATAGAAAATTGTTTTTATGGAGTTTTATGTTGAAATAATGAAATGGATTAATAAAAATATAATTATTAATTATAAAATGAAGTGAAATGTTAATACAGTACTGTATACCGTAATTTCCGGACTATTAAGCGCACCCAAATATAAGCCACACCCACTGAATTTTACAAAGATTTTTATTTTGAACATAAATAAGCCGCACCTGTCTATAAGACGCAGGTGTCTACACTGAAACTAATGAACTTTACACAGGCTTTAATGAGAGACAGTGTCTGTTACACGACTTGTATCTAAACAGTAGCCTACCAAGAAAGTCATTGTTCACTGTCTTCCTCCTTCCTTTCACAACAATTTCTCTTGAGAATTTATCTTTTGGCATCGCCGTGCGTTTAAAAATCACCATCGGTGAAGCTTTTCTCCCGATGCCGTGCAGCTCAGAACACAGGTGAAGTGTGTGTTTTCATGCCCGGTTGTTTTCAGCGTGATGAATGATTCACATTTCCTGTAGACATTCCGAGTGAGCGGCAGGTCAAACGTCAGAGGAACATCATCCATATTTATGATGTGGTGCGGCCCGATTCAGTGGGATGCATCTGATTTAAGAGTTTTATTGGTTCACCTGAACTCGTTCTGCAATTTCATTGGTCTAATGTTATGGGGCTCAGTTTTTTGGCTTGAAGCTTATGACCCGGGAAAAACCCAGGAAAAATCCATAAATAAGCCGCTTCGTTGTTTAAGCCGCGGGGTTCAAAGCGTGGGAAAAAAGTAGCGGCTTATAGTCCGGAAAATACGGTACAATCAATAATTTTTTTTGGGGTTGCATCCGTTTATCGTGGTTTTCTTTTATCGCGGGCGGTTTTGAAATATAACCACTGTGATAAACAGGAGATACTGTATTTAAATAAAACAAAATGTGTTAGTTTTTGGTTTTTGGTGACTCGGTTTTCTCATGCTTTAAACAAGTTGTTTTCTCATTATCACAAGAATTGTATCAAGAAAATTTTTTCGAATGTTTCTGGTGTATATCATTAAGTAAACGTTGAAATCTCTGTAATAAAGTTACACATTTCTCGCAGCAAATACGGACTTTATCTCTAGTTTGAGTCCCTGATCAAAGTAAAAAGTGAATGAGATCATTCATGACGCTGCGACGATGCTGTCTACAGAACGTCTCGTCAGCCTGATTACACTACTGATCATGAAGATACTACGCTTATGTTGCAATCACGAGAAAATTAAGTTGTGATAACGAGAAAATGTGAAAGGAAAAAAAAAATTATGCATGGCTTCTTTGGAAGAAAAGAAAATGCCGTAAGAAAATGTATTTGGATGGAAAAAAAACGATTTTAATAGAACCATAGTGATCCGAAGTGATCGGTCATATTACACCATAAAAAAATTACAAATCATGAAAACAATCTCTTCTGCTACATTTTATAATATAAATTCATAATCACACCAACATCATGTAGATCTTTGAGAAAAAATTTAATTTTGTATATAATTTGAACCACTTACTTTGACCATTCCTAGTAAATGACTTGGGGGGCTTATGCAATAAGGACAAATATATAAATGACTTATGAAATATATACGGTAGTAATCATCCTGAAGTGAACAATCTAATAAAATAAAATGATAAATGTATAAACTAGTGTATGGAAGTGCAGTATTTTGCCTTCTGAGAGCGAAATTGACTGGTTGCTAAACTGAACCTACTGATCATCCTTACTTCTTGTTTTGAAGACACATTTGAGGGAATATTTGTTTACCAGGTGATTCAATTGAACTGGAATCTATATGGGTAAACAACAAAATGATAGCAATCATCTTTCATTTTATATTTACAATTACGTAAATGGTTTCTGGCAGACGCCTTTATCCAGAGAGACTCTCTGTCAATGGATACATCCTGATACTGGTTCAATAGGACACGGACTAAAAAATCAGCCAGTCTAAAAAACAGTTTGGAGAGAATACGGAGTGCTTTGCAAAAGTTTTTAGAGCCCATTCATGTGCATGGAACAGCATGTGGTGAAGAAGTTTCTTGTGAACGAAGACGAGAAACCCTCAGATATCTACTCAAGACTTCAAGCACAGTGATGAGGCGCTCAGCTGCAATAAGATTGCAAAAATGGCTGTACGTCTGCCATCAACGATCACGGTTGTGGTGGTTCCAAGTCCACAGCAGTCGTTCCTGTTAACATTTTGCATGTGGAACGACTGACCCAGGATAATCGATCCATAACGTGTCATGAAATTGCACAAGAGACGATGAATCTTTCTGTGGGAACGATGGTCCTGGGACAGTTCAGGCGCAAATCTTACTATGCCGAATCTTTCCAGGTGAAGGTTAAAAGACCGTGGTTTGACTCAAACTGAATTGAAATCGCGTTCTGTTTGATATTTCGTTTTAAATCAATCGTTGTAAATTGACACTTTTTTTTGGTTTATTTGTAAAAATTTACCCCTGTGAATCAGCCCCTGTGATTAAATTTAGCTGCCACTGATGTTGAAATTGCCTTAATAACAAGACCAGAATACACATTGGCATCTAGCTGGAGTTAGTATCACTTTTGTTTTTTTTAAATAAACTTCATTTATGAAAGATTAATGGTCAGTCTGAAGAAAAATTGTAACAATGAGCATTCCACAGAAGTCAAAGATAAAGCCATAAAAATGGATCAATAATCAGAAAAGGCTGTCCCTGATTCAACAGTTTATTCCACCACCAGAACAGAGAAGAATCTGGAAGCATGTTTTCCTCGGTACCCTGAGAGACGATGGAACCAGAGTTACAGTGGTTGAGAATAAAAAAAAAAAAAGCATGCAGCAGTAAAGGATGAGGATATTCACTATACTGTAATATAATCTAAGAAACTGGCTGAATGGATCAAAAATATACTATTACAAATATTTCCCCTTAGATTTACAGTACAGCGTTTCAAGCCTGAATCAAATTGTAGTCGCTGTGGCAACTCGATTCGACCCGGAAACGCAATTTGTATAAAATAATTGTGCAAAAATTCAGATTTTGTTCTGCCCATGCGCAAAAATCGCTGCCGCTTCATGTCACCACCAACATTTTTATGACAATCTAGCGATCTGGATTCTTTTGCATTTTATTTCTTCATAAAAAAAGGGGGAAACAAATTGAAAGAAGTGGATGAATGAATCAAGAAGGGAAGGAATGAATGAATTTATTAATAAATACATCGATTGAATAAATAAATCTCTGGTGTGTTTCTTAAATGAAGCCATTCGTCGAAATACACTGAAACAAGTAGAACAGTTGAGTAGAATATATTTTAAAAAAATGTAATATTAACTGTAAAAAAAAAAAAAAAAACACACACATTTGTATTACCCAAATGGGGTCTAACAAATGGAAACTATGGAACACGTCCATTTATTTATACATATTTAATTTGTGCCTATTTAATTGATTACTTAATTGAATTGATATAATAAAAAAATTATAGCATTATTTGATTAAGCCAATTTTTTTAATATATTATTTTTATTTTAACCAAGCAGGCATTTTTTTTTATTCTTTCAAAAAGTGTAAATTGTTCATAAATGTTAATAATTATAATAAAAAAACGTTAGCGTAATTTAAAGATTTCCCCACTTTCCCCCCACCCTTTGTGATTATTATTTGCCTTGAGGTCATTGTTGCTTTAAATCTGCCCACAAGCTGACAGATAATTAGCGCATATCTAAACACATTCCCAGGCTGCTGAAAGCTTGTACGCTGTGTGAGGTCGACGTTATCCGGAATGACCGGAATGGATCAGGTGGAAATGCTAATAGGTCCCAGTGTATTTCGCAGAGATCGAAAGCACCGAGTACAACCAGCTGTGATGGAAAGGTAAAGCGCTACGTAGCCTCGTCTGGCCCCTGCGATGACACGCTGTAATCAGCCGCAGTCTTCGCTGCTATGGTTACAAATGGCCATGGCATTTAGGGGGAGGCTAGCATGCAGAGGATTATATTATATACATATCTATATTATTGTGTATATATAAATTTTTTTGTAATGAAATAAAGAAAAATCCAGCCTTCGTGCTGCAATGTTGTTTTTGTTTTTTTTTAGTATTTTGAAAAAAAAGAAAAAGGAATGAATCACTTAGGAGGTGTTTCAGGTCTTGGCGAATGGGGGGGGGTTTATTGTGCTTTGGAGTAATATGTGGACCTCCCTTTGCTCTTTAGGAGTCTTGAAGCTTAGCCTTGTGTTGCCCTTACTCTTTCACATGTTAATAGATTTATTCACAGCTCGGTGCACATACACACTGGTAGCCATCCCTCCTCCTCCAGACCACTCCAGAAAACAGATTTTCCAGCTCGTGAAAACAGCCATACAGCTTTCTTTTTTTAACACAGTGAAAGAGTTTCCCACTGCGACAAAATACCCCGGCTTCTATATATATATATATATAGCACACTTTAAATGTACTGGAACAGCAATACTTATGCGTATCGTCCAAACCGTTCCACGGACGATGCTATCTCCACAACCCTCCATCTGGCCCTCACCCACCTGTATAACAAGGACTCGTATGTACAAATGCTGTTCATTGACTTCAGCTCAGCATTCAACACAATCATTCCTCAGCACCTGATCGAGAAGTTGAACCTTCTGGGCCTGAACACCTCCCTCTGTAACTGGATCCTGGACTTCCTGACTGGGAGACCTCAGTCAGTCAGGATCGGGAACAGCATCTCCAGCACCACCACACTGAGCACTGGGGCCCCCCAGGGCTGTGTGCTTAGCCCACTGCTGTTCACTTTGCTGACTCACGACTGTTTAGCAATGCACAACTCGAACCACATCATCAAGTTTGCTGATGACACGACCGTGGTGGGTCTAATCAGCAAGAACGACGAGTCAGCATATAGAGAGGAGGTGCAACGGTTAACTGCCTGGTGTGGGGCAAACAACCTGTCTCTGAAAGTGGACAAAACGAAAGAGATGGTTGTAGACTTCAGGAGAGCACAGAGCGACCAAGAGCACCAAATTCCTTGGTGTTCATCTGGCAGACAACCTCACCTGGTCACTCAACACCAGCTCCATCACAAAGAAAGCCCAGCAGCATCTCTACTTCCTGAGAAGGCTGAGGAAAAACCACCTCCCTCCCCCCATCCTGACCATGTTCTACAAAGGGACCATTGAGAGCATCTTGAGCAGCTGCATCACTGCCTGGTTTGGGAACTGCACTGTCTCGGACTGCAAGACCCTACAGAGGATAGTGAGGACAGCTGAGAAGATCATCGGAGTCTCTCTCCCCTCTATCATGGACATTTACACCACACGCTGCCTCCGCAAAGCCAACGGCATTGTGAACGACCACACACACCCGTCACACACACTTTTTACCCTCCTGCTATCAGGAAAACGGGCCGCCACAACAAGACTATGCAACAGTTTCTTTCCACAAGCCATCAGGCTACTTAATACACAGAAATGAAACGGAACTCTCTCACACACACACACACACACACACACACACACACACACACACACACACTCACTCAAATGTGTATAACGAACTGTAAAAATTTTTCCTGGACTTAACACTTAACACACACTTATCACTCATCTCAATCCATTCCACCACCATTCATTTATTTATTATTTATTATTCTCAACTGTACCACACTCTTAACTGCTTTTTTTTTGCACATTTATCATTCATCACTGTATTATACTGTTTATATGCTGTTTTTTGCACCTTCGACTGCTGCTGTATTTTTGCACTTCATTGTTCTGTTTATACTCACTTCTGGGGTATAGTTTTTAGTTTGTATAGTTTTTACAGTCTTCTCGTACAGTACTTTATAATCAAGTATACAGTAGGTTTACTGGTCGGTGCTATATTGGGTTTTGTGTCTTGTCTTGTGTCGTCTGTCTGCACTGTCTGTCTGCACTGTTTGCACCAGGTTGCACTCGATGCACTTTATGTAACTTGTGTTGTAGCTCTATGTTGTTTTGTTTGTTGTTGTTTAGTGTAGCACCAGGGTTCCGGAGGAACGTTTTCTCGTTTTTACTGTGTACTGTGTACCACTGTGTATAGTAGAAATGACAATAAAAGCCTCTTGACTTGACTTGACTTGACTTATGCAATCTCATAAAAGCATCTTCATCCCTCTCTTTTTTTCCATTTCCATTTAAGGACCCGGTGATGGAATTTAAACTCATACCCTTCTGTTCAGAAATCCAACATCTTAAACAATGAATTCCCCCTTCTCATGAGCTGTAGCTTTGCCTAAAGCATTACTGCAAACAAGGCACGTCGCCTGTATGCAGGGTTACACTTTCCAGGCTACATATAACTTTATGACGTCGTGTGTAAGGTATATAAATATATATAAAAGCGTCTGTGGTACTCATGTCATTTCACTCTTCCAGCTGACTGTTCTGTTCTTGGTAACTGTATAAAGATCTAAACACTATTGGCCAGTGGGCAAAACTAAAAAAAAAAAAGTCAACTGTATTAAAATGAATATTGTTGTTTGTTGGATGTTTGTTCTGCTGTGGTGCTGCTGTGTGAGGAAAATCTGTAAGCTCGCAAAGTTTTAGACAATTCCTAAGATGAATTGGAAAAAAGTGGTTACTGATAGCAAAATGGGCATATGAGAGAATGAGGAAGAGTGAGTGAGTGAGTGAGTGAGTGAGTGAGTGAGTGGGATAGTTTAAGTGAGTGAGTGATTAAGTACATAAATGTGTGAGTGAGTAAATGAATGTGAGTGAGTGAGTGAGTGAGTGAGTGAGTGAGTGAGTGAGTGACTGTGTAAATGAATGTGTGAGTGAGTTAGTGAGTGAGAGAGTAAATTAATGTGTGAGTGAGTGAGTGAGTAAATGAATGACTGAGTGAGTAAAATGAGTGAGTGAGTGAGTGAGTGAGTGAGTGAGTGAGAGAGTAAATTAATGTGTGAGTGAGTGAGTGAGTAAATGAATGAGTGAGTGAGTGAGTAAATGAATGTGTGAGTGAGTAAGGAGTGAGTGAGTGAGTAAAATGAGTGAGTGAGTGAGGAGTGAGTGAGTGAGTGAGTGAGTGAGTGAGTGAGTGAGTAAATGAATGTGTGAGTGAGTGAGGAGTGAGTAAATGAATGTGTGAGTGAGTGAGTGAGTGAGTGAGTAAATGAATGTGTGAGTGAGTAAATAAATGTGTGAGTGAGTGAGTGAGTGAGTGAGTGAGTGAGTGAGTAAATGAACATGTGAGTGAGTAAATGAAGGTGTGAGTGAGTGGTATAGTAAGTGAATGAGTGACAAAATGTATGAGTGAGTGAAGTATTTGCATGAATGAGTGAATGGATCAATTAGATAGCCAGGGGTGAATAAATGAGTAAAATGAGTAAATGAATGCATTAATAACTAAGTGAGTGAGTGTATAAATGCATTAGTAAGTGGAAAGTGAGTAAGTGAATAAATGAAAAAGTGATTGAGTAAATAAAGTTAATTTCATAATTAAAATTGCACAAAACAGTTGACACAAAAAAATTATTATTCTGTAATGCACATGGATCCAATTCACATAGTAAACTACTAAATATACTTAAACAAAACAGCAACTTAAACTGAAGTCACCTGATCTCTCCTGATCACCTGATCTCTCCTGATCTCACCTGATCTCACCTGATCTCTCCTGATCACCTGAACTCACCTGATCTCTCCTGATCACCTGAACTCACCTGATCTCTCCTGATCTCACCTGATCTACTCACATTTGATAAAATAAATAATTAACTAAATGGTGAAAGAGGGAAACATTTCTAAAACATTACTGGAATGTATTCAAAAAGTAAATGTATTCAAAAGTACAAGTCTTGCTGATATAATTTTTTTTTGTAAAGATTTGAATTGTATTTGCAGAAATAAACAGATCATGAATAGAAATTTTTAATAAAACACTTTGTCCCTAATTGTTGCACTAATAAACCAGTGGCGAAGAATTCTCAAGAAGACCCAGACTTTAAAGGAAACCTGTTCCCTTCAGAGTAACCCAGGATGTCCATTCATTATAGTTCCATCATTGTTACGAATTTCAGCTGTTTACTGACGGACGCATGAATGCAAACCATGTTCCAGGAATTTGCCCTAAGCCATTGTAGCAGACTGTTTATACTAATTACAGTCCAAATCCATCTTTGGAGCGCTATGTTTAACCCGCCGCAATAATCTCACGGATCTTTAAGCTGTTTCTATTATAATTGCCAATTCCGTATTCATTTGTCACACGTGAAACATGAAACTCCAGCCTAGGATTTAGGAATATCACATAAAAATCAGGGATGAGGAATGTGTTGTTCCAGACTCTCTGAACATATCATATGTAACACCATAAACACCTCCAATTCACATAATTTAAAGCTTTTTTAATGTAGTCATTTTTATTCACGTATCAATTTGTGATTATTCTATGCATTTCATTACCATTTACTAAATAATCAGCAACAATGTACTTTATCGCTAACCTTCCTATCGGTCACATTCTTGTCACATGTACATTACAGTGAAACTCTTTCTTCGCATATCCCAGTGATGTGAATTGAGGGCACAAATTTAGGGCCTTGCTCATTAAGGGCCTGTCTGAAGGGCCCAAGTGTGTCAGCTTGGCAAAAAACACTATCCTTCTTCTGGGTCATGGCCATTTCTAGCCGTTTTTTGGGACCCTTTGGCGAGATTTCTATTGTCAATCCCCAATGGATCCACCCTCCCACCACAATGCTTCACTCCCACAATCAAATTTTTTTTTAAACACATTAAATAATCATTACAAGATTGCCTGTATTCAAGTATTTAAACATATACGGTATATTAAAGTTCAGCAGAAAACAGGTAAATCATTTAAACGGGTGATGGCGGCAGGGCAGGGGGCGCTCACTGGCAACTAGTCAACCGCTTTGTTTGCCTATGCCTTAAAATGGTGCCGCTATAGGTAGGGGTCTCTTTAAATGGAGACCACTCTGTGCAGCTAAAGATGTTTCCACACTAACAGCTTAAACAACCATAAAGTTACTGAAGGAGGTTCAACTCAGGAACCATGAACATAGATTTAGACCGTTGTTAATCTAAACGTTCTGCTACACAGACTTAGGCCTGTTTTTACAGCTTTACATTTAAGTGTCTATCAGTCAACAGTTGATAACCTCAACAATTGTTGTTGAGGATGAGGATGGATTCCCTTTTGAGACTCAGGTCATGTCCACAATAGATTTTCGCTTGAAAGCACATATTTCTGTCACTCTTTTGGACGCACTGTGACGGCGTTTTCAGTCAACAAAACTTAGCTCATTAAAAACGCAGAGCAAACTGTGAAAATGGAGATTTTCGAAAACAATAGCACATTTTTTACCATTGCCGCAACAATTAAACAAACTGGAAATTAACTAAACGCAGGCGAAATTGACGCGGGTCGAAGCGTCTTACAATTTGCTCATGCAGTACACTGACGTGAGAGTTTTTAGCGTGTATGAGCAACTTTTGGAAAACAACTGAAAACTACAGTGTGGACGTGGAGCATTTTTAGTTGAAAATGTCGTTTTCTAATCTATTTGTTCGGATTTGTGTAGACATAGGCACGGTCCTCATAGCATCTCATGGAGTTTTTTCTTTTATATATCCAATCCAAATGAACTAAAAGTCTAAATTTTGCATTGACGGCATTTGTTTATGTGCTGTCGGTTTTTCCGGCGGAAAAAAGGTTAAAAAGGGCATCAAAAAGCTCAGGAAAAACTTGCCCTGTTCTCAAACCTAAAGTTGAGACTGCAGTTGTGCGAGAACAAGACATGCCTGACTGCTTTTTCTACGTTTAGAGAAGAAATAATAGTCTTTCTCAAGCTTTTTTCCTCCCTACTGTAGCTTTTAGATGCAAAACGCTAGTTAGCACTTAGGTCATGCTTCTATTACTAGCCTCATACAAATAACAATAAAAGAAAAAAACAAGAAAACAGGTGAAAATCATATAGAGTTGAATTAAAGTGTCTAATAAGGTCTATTATTAGACTGCAAACCACTGTTTTTTTGCTTGTTGTCATTTTCTTGGTCATTGCACTACAAAACAGGCCAGTGAATTAGCTAAAGGCTAGTGCTTTTTTTTCTAATCCTATGTGCAGGAAGAACTGGAGCTGATTCGAAACATTCGGTCGGTAGTCAGAGAGCAGCCATGGCACTGATCCTAATTTATTCGTGTCCATCTGGGATTTTAAATCCCCAATCATCTCCGTTCACAGTGGAAATATTTATAAAAGGCAGTACAGATACAAGTGACACTGAATGGGAACAGAAAAAGATTAAAGATATTAAGAGGATTTGTTCTCAGAGCACTGACCTGTGTAGGACCAGTCCACGTCATCGGTAAACCTGTGCTGGTCTCTCAGGTATTTGCTGCTAAAGCCCACTAGAGGAGAAAGAGAAAAAATTTGAGTGAATGTATGTGTATATATAATAATCACCAAATCACATTAGTGCATCGGCATACAAGTTAATGAGAACATCACAACATAGATGTTCAAAAGAGTGCATCGGATACAAGCCGGCATTGGTGCATCGTTTTTAAACATATTTGCATCGCAATATGTTATTTAGATTTCAGAACCGCTACCGAGGCGTGTCTTGAGAGTCACATAGAATATTAGATTACCATGGCACAGGTAGAGCTGTGTCTTAGTGGAGACAGAACAGGAAAAACAACATCTGGTTTTATTGAATCTTTTTTCTTTTTCTTTTTTTTTTGTGCTACAAAGGCATGTTTGTGAAAAGGCTATGTGTTAGAAGTCAGAAAGCACTTAAGAATAATTGCTGATTTGCTGTATGAACCAAAGAAATAAACGCAAACTAAATGTACCACATTGAATTGCATAGAATCTTTTTTTTTTCCATTGCATCTTATTGCATTGAAGTGTTGAATCAAATTGAAATCGGACTCACTGCACCATAATGGGGTGAATCACATCGCATCAGTGTGTGTGTGTGTGTGTGTGTGTGTGTGTGTGTGTGTGTGTGTGTGTGTGTGTATATATATATATGTTTTAGAGATTACAGTTTGGTATATATATATATATATACATACACAGATGTGGCTATTAAGAATGGCTCATACATAGAAGCTTCAAAATCCTCATTAGTTTGCTCTGCACGGTTTAACTCCTTTATTCTGTTACAATAAGCAACCAGATTGTTCCAGTAGTTGTTTATTTTTCTCCTTCCCACCAGCAGCAACACTTCAATTACTTGTGTAAACGAACACGCCGAATATGAATCGTTATCATTTCAATTCTCCACGAGACCTGTTGCTTTTTTTCTCCCTCGAGCTCACAGAGAAAAAACACATCACTGTCAGATTCAATGTACACTCACATACACCCTCCGCACACACACACACACACACACACACACACACACACACACAGACTGCAAAAGACATACTCTGAAAAGAAGAAATTAAATAATGGAGATCAAAAGGCAAAGAACAATCGTTCTGAAATCTGTGGCATCAATTGTAAATCGATTTGAGATGAATTATATACCAGAGGGTGAAAAAAGGACTCTTTCGAGATGATGAGGAGGTAGTAACTTGTGTTTTTACGGCGTCTGGATCTAAAGGTACTCAGTTTAAATCGCAGACACACCAAGCTGCCACTCCTCGGCCACTGAGCAATGGTGTAAATGCAAAGCACTGCTTCAAAATCTTTGGTTCAGATCATGAAAATGTCCGTTCTTTCGATCTCCGGTTCAAAATTATTTATACATTCTTAATCGTTATCCATATCTACCAAGAAAAAAGACATGTTTAAACAATTACACCAATAAAACTGTTTTAGAGATTACAGTTTGGTACAGTTTTCTGGTCATTCGCTGACTAAATGTTTAAAGACAGCTGATTGGTTGTTGTATTTAGTATCTGATGGTGGTGACTACATCTAGAGCTCGACCGATCGATTTAATTTTTTTAATTATTTTGTACTGCAAATTAGGCTGATTATTAGCCAGGCACGTCTAACGCAACAAAACGTTTGTGTGAGAGAACGTAACTCTCCTATACCACCAGGTGGCAGGAGTCTGCATTCGCCATCTTTACACCTGCCTTGATTGTTATTAACAGATTCCTGTTGTTTCTTTTCAATCATTTCTGCTAAGTTGCACAGACAAGAACATGAATGACAACGTGTTTGTGAGTTCTCTTTTCACCCCACCGTTGTTTGCTTTCGTGGATTTTTTTCTCGCGCGTGCTGATGCGCTAAGCTGAATAGCCAATTTTCTTTCTCGCTGACGGGCTCCGCCTCCAATTAAAAATGCAAAAGCGGTCGAAATACAGTTGACGCTCTCCGACTAGAGCCAACGGTGCGAAACATAAATCTAAAGCTGACTGATACTTAAAAATCACCGGACGTTGTCACATAACCGAACACCGATTTGGTGTTTCCAGGGCTTTAAGACTTTAAGGTAAATATAATGCTAGTTTTGCAGAGGGAATGAGAGTAACTTTTAAGAACTGTATTGTTAGCGATCCTTAAACTAGCTATAGACTCTAAAACCAATACCATCTAACAAATGCACTGACTTGAGATGCTTGTGTTGTTCAATAAATGTTTAATTTAAGCAATTTTCTGTATCACATCTTATTAATGAACTGTTTCATTCTATGAGATGAAGAAAAGAACAAACAAAATCAGCTAAACATTACGGGCCAAAAATTCGGCATCATATCTCCGCTATAAACTGCTTTGATTTCTAAATATCGGCAGTATTTAGAAACTGAATATTCGACCTCCTTCACCTTCATTTCTAAGACGATCGAAGACACAAAGCGAGACTCCGCCCACAATCTACGCAATAATTCTTTGTTCCCAGACAGTTGTCAGTACCCAGAAACTCACATATCACACTATTATTAGGAATAAAAATTGCATTAATTCCCAGTTCAGAATAAATTATTTTTTTGTCTTTGCTATGTTTGAATGACTGAAATTTGCAATGACTGGCACCCAAAAAAAAATCTGTAAGTTTTTTCCACAATCTAACTGAACCCAAGCTAGCATTGTGAAGATTTATGAAATAAGTCATGTATTAAATATTTTTGGAAATCAACAACTGCGACAACACGGTAAATTGCTCACTTACATGGTCCAGTGATGCTGAACGTCTTAGGGCAATCTAGGGTCAGCCTAGGTTCAGGTTATGTTGCAATGTTGCAACAATGATGGGACTACTGTATACTGAATATACTGAGTAAAGATTACCTCAAAATAATACTGGAGTAAAAGCAGAGTAGATACCTAACTGTCACCAATTCCAATACGACTTATTACAAGTCTTTGAGTATCTGATTTGAACAGTACTTAAGTATTTGACTCATACCGAACGTATACAACTGTATACATTTTATTGATTTATGAAACACAAATCAAATTATACAACTAAAACACTGTATTAACAACATTTAGATCAACACAACAGCCTATTTCACATGTAGGAATGAAGCAATTCGGTCAACAAAAAGACAAAATGGTAAAGCGATCTTTTAAAACAGTATCTTCAATTAACCAATAGAATTACAGTATCATGTAATTATGCAAATATTCAGAGCTGATTGCAAAATTGGTCCATGTCAATTCAAATACAGTGGAGGAAAT
This sequence comes from Silurus meridionalis, assembly GCF_014805685.1. Lineage (NCBI taxonomy): Eukaryota > Metazoa > Chordata > Actinopteri > Siluriformes > Siluridae > Silurus > Silurus meridionalis. The sequence goes on from NC_060901.1 coordinate 17,804,866, forward strand.
GTAGTCAAGGTGCGAGTTCAAGTTGCTCATATCTTTGCTACTTAGTAAAAATAGAAAGTAAGAAAAATTTGTACAGTACAGTAACAAAGTCCATTTAGTCCAAAACTTTACACCATTGAATAAATGTATAGAGATTTATAAAATGATGAAAATTTATTCATTTACAATTACTTTTCTTCAACTATTTATCTCTGTAAAGCTGCTTTGCACGCTTAGCAATGTTCATAGTAAAAGGTGCTTTACACATTACACATGAAATTGACAGTGAAATCGAACCGAATTGGAGCATTGTGTAAACATTGGATCATTGTGTGCATTTAATTTGATTCTAATTTCAATTTATTACAAGAAAGATTGTGAAATTATCCCAGTTAACTTCGAATTCAATTGCTGAATCACATACTGTATAAACAGGAACATGAACCAGAACCAGAACTGGAAAAATGCAAGGCCAGTCTGGAGTCAGCTCCTGGTTGCTGCTGTTCAAAGGAAAGTCGCTTTAAAGTAATTGTGTGGATTAGTCACAAAAAGCCGTGTTCTCAATATCACAGACTTCATACCGCACGTGACCCAAAGGCTTAAGCTTCGTCACTGTTGGTGGGAAACACCTGTTGTACATGGCGACCAAAAAGCTCTACGCTTCCACAAAGCTAATTGAATTATGTTTTCTAAATTCGTTCCGAAAAACCTTTGTTGTGACAAAAAGGTTGTGCTAGTTTATGAATCATGTAACGAATCAATACATATCTCCTCTCTTTTAACCAGTTAATATGCCCCGAATATCAATTCAAGACAAATCGTTCAGAAAAAAAGATCAAGAACAATATTAAACGCACTCGCGAGATTTTCCTGCGCCTCCGTTTACTGGTTCGTTGCTGCAGTAAAATGATTTAAAAGCGCCATAGAAATAAAGCTAATTGGAAAACCTGCAAGTGAAATTCAAGTTATATTAGAAATACACATATCTAAGTTTATACCTTTTTTTCAATGACATCAAATGTATGAAGCTTTTCAACGTTAAATGAAACAGCACTGACTCTTCTTTCTGCCTGTAAATTCAGCCACAAGGCTTAAACTTTGGAAAAGCTATGCCAAACTAACTTCTTTGATCAATTTCTTTAATTCCTGATCATTTCCCTGACCAATGTAAAGTCATTAAGGAATTCTATTTATTTATATATCATATTTATGATCGCATGGCTTTTAATCAAAATATTTCATTTATTGTTAATTAGCTTTTATTTGTCTAAAAGAGTTTTAATCCAAACTTTTGACAATTTCTATCCATCCATCCACCCTGAAGAGTCTTAATATCTGTCTGTTTATGCGATGCATCTCTTACAATGTATCAACAGTCGACACGATTTCTGGGTCTCATGCGACAACAGAGGCACAAATACAAAATAAAAAATAAAAAGGAATCCAATTAAATAAAAAAATTGTTTAAATCGATGATTGAACATGATTGATTTATAAATATAGAAAAGAAGGAATGTGACGCATCGATTTGAAAAAATAAAACATATTTGCATCGTAAATAAAATGTATTTATATACAATTATTAGTAGATGCTACTATACTTTTATTACTTAGAAAGTGACCAATAATTTATGACCGGTATTTTCTATTTAGATCGAAAAAAAAAAAAGCACCAATGCTGCTTCGTGAATGTCAGACCAACATTATGGAGACGGAGGCGTTTCACACAGTTCCCTCCAAAGGCAGGGAGAGCAAATTACACTATCCCTACACATAGAATACAGATTAACATGGCAGAGGTAGAGCTGCATCTTCCTGGAGACAGAACAGGAAGGTTTTTTTTCTTTTTTCTTTTGTACTACAAAGGCCTGTTTGTAAAAGGGTCATGTGCTAGAAGTCAGAAAGCACTTAAGGACAGTGAAACATCTGTTCCATATTGAAGTGAATTGCTGTTTTTTTTTTTTTTTTCATTGCATCGAAACGCATTTCGATCGAAATCGGATCGCACCCCATCGTAACAGGGTGGGATCGTACCCCATTGCATGGGTAGTTGCTGTATATGTATCTTTTATGTATCGTAACGTTTACTATGCGTCTAAATGTATAACGTGTACTCACGTAAACCAGAAGGGAAATGTGAAGAGAACGTGATGAGATGAGCGAATTTTTTTTTTTTGTCCTAATGAATAGTGAGCAAAGAGCCTTCATGCACACAAGGACACTTTCGGATATACAAATGTGCTGGAAATGGATACAAGCACAAAGAATTTTGGTTATCCGTTTTAATTAAAAAGAAGAAGAAGCTGTAAAAAGACTCTGTGGAAAATGTCTTCATTGAAACCCCTTTCCAGAAAATCACTCTGGCGTTACAATGAAATGCTGCTAAACCCAGCATCAGAACTGCATCCCAGCATCCTAACAGGTTCTGATAGCATGTCCGTCTTTACTGCTCATTCAGGAAAGTACCAATCACAGCGAACTGAAGTAAGGGGAAGTAAGCGCAGGTATTTAAACTTTGAACGCCATTGTTTCAAAAGATTAGTTTTATGGCTCTAATCATTTACGAACAAAAGATTTTTTTTTTTTTTCCACAGCAGCCCCGTCTGTGTTTTTCTTTTTCTCTTTAGGGATTTCCATAGCGGGAGGCAGATTTGGAGCACTAAGGTTTTTGCGATTCAATGCAATTGAATTGCGATGTTTTTGCGATTGTTTTTGCGATGAAAAAATATGATGCTACGCAATTCAACATGGTATAGAAAAAAGAAACGAAACCTTCCTGTTCTGTCTGCAGGAAGATGCAGCTCTACCTCTGCCATGTTAATCTGTATTCTTGCTGCATCCGCAAAGCTAACAGCATTGTGGACGACCCCACACACCCGTCACACACACTCTTCACCCTCCTGCCATCAGGAAAGTGGTTCCAAAGCATTCGGGCCGTCACATCCAGACTGTGTAACAGCTTTTTCCCGCAAGCCATCAGGCTTCACAATACACAGAACTGAATTGGAACTCATACACACACACACACACACACACACACACACACACACACACACACACACACACACACACTCACTCAAATGTGTGTTACCGAACTGTACAACCTGAACTTAACACACACTCATTACTCATCTCAATCCATTCCACCATCATTTATTTATTATTTATACTTGACCATATTACACTGTTTACATTCTTTTTTTTTCACCTCTTGACTGTTGCTACTGCTGTTTTTTGCACCGCATTGTGTTTGTTTACATAAACTTATATACTTCATAGTCTTTTATATTCAGAGTATACAGTAGGTTTACTGGTCGGCGCTATCTTATGTTATGTGTATTGTCCCACATGTCTTGTGTTGTCTTGTGTTGTCTGTCTGTCTGTACTATTGTCTGTCTGTCTGTTTGTCTTTCTGTACTGTTGTCTGTCTATCTGTCTGTCTGTCCCGTTGTCTGTCTGTCTGTACTGTTGTCTGTCTGTCTGTCTGTCTGTCTGTCTGTCTGTACTGTCTGTCTGTACTGTTGTCTGTCTGTCTGTCTGTACTGTTGTCTGTCTGTCTGTCTGTCTATACTGTTGCCTGTCTGTACTGTTGTCTGTCTGTCTGTCTGCCTGTCTGTTCATCTGTACTGTTGTCTGTCTGTCTGTACTGTTGTCTGTCTGTCTGTCTGTACTGTTGTCTGTCTGTCTGTCTGTCTGTACTGTTGTCTGTCTGTCTGTACTGTTTGTCTGTACTGTTTTTCGTCTGCACTGTTTGCACTCGGTTGCACTCGATGCACTTTATGTAGCTTTATGTTATGTGTTGTAGCTCTATGTTGTTTAATGTAGCACCAAGGTTCTGGAGGAACATTGTATCGTTTTTTTTTTTACTGTGTACTGTGTACCACTGTGTATAGTAGCAGTTGCGGTGCGTCATGTTCACGTAGCAGCGGTGGCGCTAAGAGAACACGATTGAGAAATGGTTTAGCGAAGAGAAATCGATCTACATATCAAATATTGGTCATAAATAATTGGTCACTTTGTGAATAAGAAGTATAGCGCAGCTACTAATGATCATATATAAATAAATCATTTTTTGTCTGATGCAGATACATTCAAAACGATATAAATGGCAATTACAAATACAATTAAAGGGACGTGAATTGGTTGTCATTGCACTTTGGTATGAGGATGTATGTGACCAATAAACAACCTTATACTTTTATAAAAAAGGTGTTATGTTCTCTCTTTTTTTCTCGCTCTCTCTTTCTGTCTGTCCCTCTCTGTCCTAAGATTAGGGTTAACAGACCGGCCTTTTGGCTTAAGGACTTAAAAGCTTCACATCACAGGAACCGAAAAACCTTTCTAGTATGCGTGTGTGTGTGTGTGTGTGTGTGTGTGTGTGTGTGTGTGTGTGTAAAAGAAAGTGCTATGGATAGCCTTTCGAGTGACCATGTGATTTAATTATTGAGAATGAGTATGTACATCCGCTATGCGTTACAGACCAGCTGTTAGCATAAGTGTCAGAGGTCATGTGACAGCCAATAAGCACAAGAAAGCGGTGCTAGGTGCTGAAAGTGATAACGCCTAATAACAGCTGTGAGACTTTTTAGAAACAGCACCATGATCCCTTACCTCAAAAACCATGACATTAGATTCGCTCTCACGGCTTAAAGCCTGTAAATCACGCGCTCGAGTGTTGCCCATGCCCCGTGTGGCGGATTTGAAGGGGATAAAAAAAAGACCCTGGAAAAAAATCGAGTTGTCATGTATAGAAGGGTATTTTCTTTCTGAATACTGTATATGAAGCGCTTGATTAAGCGCCTGGCATTTTCAGTGTTATTTAGGGTAAACTTTCAGTTTTTAACATCTCGTTCCAGGAAGGAGAAAAAAAGTTGACGCTGCAAACAGCCATCCGAAATGTCAGCATGTGGAAGTAGTGTGTGTGTGTGTGTGTGTGTGTGTGTGTGTGTGTGTGTGTGTGTGTGTATATATATACAGTGAGCCTTCCAGCACTTAAGAGCACCAGATGATCTTTAACACTTTTTTATCAGAGCATATCCGACAGGGAGCAGGTCTCTAATCATCATGCAGGACATGCCAAAGGAAACTCCTTGACAACACACAGGGTCGGTTGTGGCGCTTTGCCACTGGAACTTTCTCCACTGCCTTGTCCATCACCATGGTCACAAGAACAGCCCCCTCTGTGATTTCCTTTTATCCCTCCACTTGGGTTCACTACTTAGTAACAGACCTATTGTTCGCCACGTCTCACTGACCCGGCCACTTTTTTTTTTTTTTGCTTTTGAAAGCACTACATTCATGAAATGGCATTATTTTGACCATCACTTTAGCAATAAATAAAAAAAAAGAGAACAGGTTGTGACACGTCCTTATTTACAGACGCCGTCTAGATCCTTCCTGACATTAACCCCGCCAGGCTCTCGTGCCAAAGCGCTCAAAGACAAGCAGTCAGCAGTTAAACTTAGATACAGAACAACTTCCTGTAGTCAAGTAGCTCTCAATAACTTTCTTTTTTTTTTGCATTCAAGCGTTTAAATTGCAATGAAGATTGAATTTTGCACAAAAAAACCCTATTATTAGTAATTGTCATTCTTTTTTCCATTTTAATTCAATTGAGTTTATTCTTATGGTGCTTTTAACAATGAAAATTGTCCCAATTCAGCTTTATAAAAAAAATTGATTTATAATTTACTGTATAAATTCAATCGCTTTTATTTGTACAGTGCTTTCAACAATGATAAAGTGCTACTAAAGGAAGTTCGTTTCTTATCATTGTAAGTTTGTAAATCAGTCCGTAGAAGTTTATCACTTAAAAGTGTATCCCTAATGAGTGACCCAGTGGCCAGGTATTAGGATGAAACCTTGAGAGGAACCAGACCCAAAAGAGAACCCATTGTCATCTGGGTGACACGGAATGACCATTTATTGCAGTTCCATCATTGAGTTTTTATCAACTGTTCACTGAATCCAAACTCTTCATGACAACTGTAGACCTATTCATTTGTAGCAGACTACAGTCCAAATCTACCTTAATCCTGAGGTAAACCCTCTACAGTATCCTCATGGATCTTAGGGCTGTTCATGTAGAACTATCCTCAGGTACAGTGAGTGGTCAGGTTGGGCGTAAAAAGAAAAAGACAGGATCGCTGGTACCTCAGAAAGTTTTTTAATAATAGTTGTCATAATGTTTGAAGGTCTACTGAACGCGGCACGTTGTCTCTAATTTGTTGTAGCTAATGTTAGCTAGCAGCAAACAAAAACAATCTGTGGTGCTTATTTAGTTCATGGCATGCCTTGATCATAAAAACGTCCTACGGAACACTCCTTTTCCCTCCATAACTCAATACTTTTTCTCTGAGATGGTTTAAAGTCGTCCCGCTATTTGCATGATCAGTTTCGGAGCTCAGTTTCGGAGCTCCGATTGGTTCTCGGTTTGACGGACATCGTAGGAGGAGGACTCACACTGCAGGAAAGAGTTACTACAGTTACTGAAGTAAACAATCATATACCACCTATGCCATATATATATATATATATATATATATATATATATATATATATATATATATATATATATATATATTATATTATTATATGTTTTATAACATGCGAACTGGCTGCACGCACAGTCACAGGTGGCACCTTCATAAGTCAGTGTGCCAAAAAGACATCGTCCTGTTTACACGTTTTTTTGGTTTTGAGTCTGGTTCCTCTCGAGGTTTCTTCCGCATGCCATCTCTAGTCGCTCATTAGGGACAAACTGACACTTATAAGGAACAAATGTATACATTCTTTTAATATCTGTGTAAAGCTGCTTTGAGTCACTGTCAATTATATTGAATTGAAATGAAAGTAGTGATCTATTAGAACTCTGGTTGAATCATTAATTGCAGTTCTCCACTCTTCTGCTCATTAGACCTTTATAAGGAGAGAGTCTTCTACTGTTGCACCCACACACACAGTAAGAACCCTTACCCTACACCCACACACACCACAACAATGGGCCACAGCTCCTTATTTAACGCTCTGTTTTTACTCCGAAGAAGCGAGGAACTGTAAGCTTTTTTTATCATGCTGTAAATTATTACAAATTTAAATGGAGTGAAGAAAAAGCTCAACAAAATTATAAATATTTACTACAGATACTATAGAAAATATTACATACAGTCACAGTGTACAAATACTTTCATACTGTCCGACCCTACAATTAAATATACAGTAATTGATTTCCGTATCGAACGCCTTCTGTACGAAAAAAAAAAACTCTCTATATTTCCCTGCATGCAAAGTTCTGGAAATATGCCAGAAGCTGAATTTAATACCGCTGGCCTTTCTAGAGCTTGTCCAGCTTTGTTCGGACTGAGCGCTCCCATTTAAACAGATTGTATTTCTCAGGCAGGAAAAAAATTATCTTTAGTCAAGTCGCTGCACTTTAAACCAGCGACAAGGGGTTGTGCGCACGAGGCTTTCCGGAATAAAAAAAGAAAGGAAAAAGGAAAGAAAGAAAAAAATGGTTGCCTTAGGTCCGTGTCAGGTCTTCCAGAGATGCTGCTCAGTGTGGAATATGGCATTTAAAAAATTCAAGAGCATGTTTCATAACACTGGTTGATGCTGCCAAGGCAACAGATGTAGTGCACGTCGGTTTTCATCGGTATCATGAAGCTTCTAGTGCCGGGGTAAAAAGCCTCTTCTGTGGGAAATCAAATGCAAAGCTCGACTGAAACGCAAACCCGGGTTAAGCAATGTGCATTTATCATTGGTGTGTTGAACTGACATGGTTTGCCAATATTTTAGTCATTTGTGGCTGGAAAAACTTCAATTTACATTCAAACAATCAGAGGAGGAACTTATGATTTTCCATCACAAATCCAAAATCTACAAGCGGAGCTGCTGACGATCAAATTCTGTTGAGGTGACATGGATTGTAAAGGCAGGTCATTCTCGCACCGGCTAATAATAATAATAAGACGAGCTACTATGCTCTCGGTGCTTAGTCTCCCGTATCCCCTGTTTTGCTTTTGCCGAATACGACCGTAAGCTCTCCTTATGTAGTTTATTTCAGGCTGCGAATGTTCGCTTCATGCTGCCAAAACGCATTTAGGAGCATGTGAAGGCCAGAAAACTGCACTCGTTTTCGATCTCTTTATCAGATCCGGCCTCTTTCTTTGAGAGAAACGCTCCAATACGAGTGCGACAAATTTAGCTTGGTTCGTCACCCTGTATACAGTGGGCAGACTGAATTCTCGATTCTGATTGGCTGGAAGGAGTAGCTTCATTAAAACACCATTCGAATCGAATGCACTACCTTAGCGGTAAACATAGTAACGTAGAGTCATTAGTAAAAATGTTTGGCATGGTATATAACTAATATGGTGAACTAATAAGGCTGTTCAAATGGGAAATCGAATGAAAAGCGGCACAAGGAGTTAACACCAACAGCTTCATTATTACTAGTACTTACTTACATTACTGTATGTGAGGTGGTCGCTTGGTGCTTAACGATTTGAAATGCGAGATTTCGTCTACCAAATGCTACAAAAAAGGTGATCTCAAAGATTTTACGAAGCTTGGGTAGGAGCGCAGGGTCAGCCATGCCACAGCGCCCCCTGGAGCACAGACGGTTAAGGTCCTTGGTCAAACGCCCAAGAGTGGCAGCTTGGCGATACTGGGGCTCGAACCCCTGACTTTCCGATCAGTAACCAAAAGCCTGTAAATTCTTTTAAGAAAAAGAATGTAAATTGCAAGATTTTCATTCGTCACAAACAACAGTGATACGCGGAATACAACTTGCGGTGAAACGTAAATCCGATTGGCCGATTAGAAATTGTGCGTTAAGTAAAAAATCTGAGAGAATATCAGGAAAAAAATGACGTTAGAGAAGATAAAAAAAAAATATATCATATTAGCGATAAGGTAATATTTAGCAAAAGGAGTAGCAATGATTATGACAATGTAAGGTGTGCAAATGCAGAGTGAAGAATTATGGGATAGTTTTGTGTTGAGAAATCTGATGGCTTGTGGGAAGAAGCTCCTCCTAAGCCGGATCAGATTTGACAAAGCGCTTGCCTGATAGCGGCAGACTGAACAAATGATCAATATTTGGCATGCTCTTTGTTTAATAACTATTTATTAAAATTTATTCAAATTAAATGTACAGTAATTGTACGACCCTACTTCACCTCGGAATACGATTTAAAGCAGAATTCTAGTGAACTCCATAACGGGTGGTCATTCACCTCCAGATTGTTCCTCACGAATTTCAGCTGCATCGGTAAGTGACCTTCATTAAAAGTGCTTGCAAATTACTGCTGCAACAAGCGCATTATTCATTATTAGGGTTTCTGTAGGTTTCACAAAATTCAATTTAAGGCCCTTTGAAATCCGATTGGCTGTTGAACGTTGCTCTCATTTGTAGTCATGATCCAGCAAAGTATATTTGCTAAAAGAACGAACTAGAAAATCATGGAAACTAACAAAACAAAAACATTTGAAAGCGTTTCAATGAGGCAGCGTTATGTGGACGTCAGACCTAAAGGCCTAAAATGTAGATTTTCACAGTTTTTTAAGTAGACTTTTTAAAACTTTGTGGAAAAACTGTTCCCACACTGCGGCTAGATCACATCCACTGATAAATCCATGTTATGGTTCTCCGGTTTTCCCATTCCAACCCATTCAGTAAAGCCCAAACTGAATTATCCAGGTTCCTCTTTAAAATCAAATGTTTGAAAAGGTCAGGCTAATGCAACATGGCATGATTTGTGCTCAGTGAGACAGATGCTCCATGATGCCTTCCAAGCCCTTATACTTCTCGCTCATACTTTTCCTACGGCCGTGTAATCGATGGTTCACTGAATAATAAATCTGCAGCCGTGTACACAGTGGGACCATGTGACAGCTCGAAAACACACACTGAGAGCACAGCTGCCATCAGGAGTCTTCCACACCAGGCAAATCAGCAGTAAGCCGAGAATGGAGACATCCGGATAGCGGAATATTCTTACTGACCTGATTTTTTTCCTCAGACGACACAATTTTTTTTTTAATTCAAGTGTTAATAGCAGACACTAATGAGCAGATGGTAGCAGATGCTTTACTTCATTCCAGCAGATGGCATTAACACTATGAGATCCTGCCACCAGGCAAATAAAACACACCATTGCCACTAAATCAAATAGGTTTAAGACCCGGACAGCGATTTTCTCATTGGTCACACTGCTGTCACCCAGGCTGCCACCTGACCAAATGAAAACCTGCACATCCATCTGAACAGAGATAACTGTTTCCTCCGCTAACAAAAGTGCACAAACAGGCCGGGAATTCCCACACGTTGGAATTGGAATGAAACACTGCCTGTAACATTAAAGTCAGGGAACTTATAAGTCAGGGGACAACTGGCGGCTCGGCTGACATTTGGCCAGCTGGACAGGACGTCATCGGCTCGTGCACAAAACAGCTCACACTCACCAATACTACATTTTATACACAAATCCGTATGCTGATTTTTCAACTTTTTTTTTGCCAATAATGAGAAAAGATTTGTTTCCTGAAAATGACTTCAGATTTTCCCCTTGAGCATGCAACAGTCCATAACACTGGCAAAGACAACAGGTTTATTTCAATCCCACACATTAAACAGCTGGAAAACCTTAAGAACATACAATGCAAACAGTTTGATACAGGCGTGAGAGCAGCGTGGAGGCTTTCACACACCGCCTCATTTATAAAACACACACACACACAAAAAACAACAACAGTTGTACAGTAGTAGTGGAAGCATGATTATTTACAGTGATGTCATTTCTCGAGTGAACAAGTAAAGCTTTGCGATGCAGATCTCGAGGACAACCTGGAAGCTGTTATATTGAGATGTTCAGGTTCAATTACAGGATGTTCTCGAGATGAAAAGCTTCCAAAATTAATTAAAAAAAAAGAAGTAACAAAAATAAACGCATTAGAGATTTGAACGAATGGAAAAAATACATAGAACATGTGCACAAGTTGGAAAAGATGTGCAACCAGGATTTTATATATATATATATATATATATATATATATATATATATATATATATGACAAATGTCATTGTTTAAAAAATTTTAAAAATAAATGAAACATGATATTTTAAGAAAAATAAAATAAACCTGTCAGATTGGAAGGTTTGAAGATTAAGCTGCATTACACAACATTTTTTTTGTTTTTGCAATAATAATAATAATAATGATAATAATAATAATAATAATAAGTGGATCCAATGATGCATGAAGGTATTGAACTGAAGGCAGAGATCCTGCGTCTTCACCTCTGTATATTCCAGATGCACAGCTTCTTACCTGCTGAATGCATGATGAACAGCTGAGAAATCAGAAGGTAAAGGCTGATTTTTATCCCAGACATTGTCCAGTGGTCGGGATGGATGTCTGGCGATTGCATGAAGACCCTGAACGTAGGAACGGTGGGTTGCATGTGAGGAGGATGCTACAGTTCCATGTCGATCCTCTTTCTCTCTCTCTCGCTCTCTCTCTCTCACACACACACACACACACACACACACACACACACACTCTCTCTTTCTCACTCAGTATTCATCTCCACGCAGTAAAATCCACAGGCTCGCTCATTATGGAGCGCCAATCGGCTCATAAACACGGATCCTACTCTACAGTCACAGGGTTTTTTCCCCCACATCCTATAGGAAACTCATTGATATGCTTCGATGGTTTTAGTTAGGTTTAATTGAATCTGGAGATCGATTGCCAATAATTAAAACTGTCCTGAGGTCCACATTATTTTTATTTACAGTTGTGTTCAAAATTATTCAACCCCCACTGAAATTGATTGTTTTGGTTGGTTTTACATTGATTATGATCATTCAGTCATCCTGCTTACAATTAAATCAAAGAGGCACATGTAGGTCAGACAAATATAACATAACATTTATAATGAAATAACCACAAATGTCTTTTCTGAGCTCACATCATTATCAGTTTTATTCAACCCCCAAGTGACATTCAATCTTAGTACTTAGTACAACATCCTTTTACAGTTATAACAGCTTTTAAACGTGAAGCATAGCTTGACACAAGTGTCTTGCAGCGATCTACGGGTATCTTCGCCCATTCATCATGGGCAAAAGCCTCCAGTTCAGTCACATTCTTAGGCTTGCACTGCAACTGCTTTCTTTAAGTCCCACCAGAGGTTCTCAATCGGATTTAAGTCTGGTGACTGCGATGGCCACTTCAAAATGTTCCAGCCTTTAATCTGCAACCATGCTCTAGTGGACTTGGAGGTATGCTTGGGATCATTGTCCTGTTGAAAGGTCCAACGTCTTCCAAGCCTCAGGTTTGTGACGGACTGCATCACATTGTCATCCAATATCTCCTGGTACTGAAGAGAATTCATGGTACCTTGCACACGCTGAAGCTTCCCAGTACCTGCAGAAGCAAAACAGCCCCAAAGCATGATTGACCCCCCGCCATGCTTCACAGTAGGCAAGGTGTTCTTTTCTTCATAGGCCTTGTTCTTCCTCCTCCAAACATAGCGTTGATCCATGGGCCCAAACAGTTCTAATTTTGTTTCATCAGTCCACAGAACACTATCCCCAAACTTCTGTGGTTTGTCCACATGACTTTTGGCATACTGCAGTCAACTCTTCTTATTCTTTGGGGACAGCAAGGGGGTGCGCCTGGGAGTTCTGGCATGGAGGCCTTCATTACGCAGGGTGCGCCGTATTGTCTGAGCAGAAACTTCAGTACCCACATCTGACAAATCTTTTCTCAGTTCCTCAGCAGTCACACGGGGACTTTTCTCCACTTTTCCGCTTCAGGTAGCGCACAGCAGTCGAAGTCAGGATCTTCTTTCTGCCACGACCAGGTAGCGTTTCAACAGTGCCCTTTGCCTTGAATTTGCGAATGATGCTTCCTATGGTGTCTCTTGGTATGTTTAACATCTTTGCAATCTTCTTATAGCCATTGCCCTTCCTGTGAAGAGTAATCACCTGTTCTCTTGTCTTCCTGGACCATTCTCTTGACCTCACCATGTTTGTAACCACACCAGTAAATGTCTAGAAGGAGCTGAGTATCACAGTCATTTTAAAGCTGCCTAATTGGTGCTTATTAGGCTTTATTGCTGCTCCCTGATATCCACAGGTGTTTTCAATACCTGATTGAAAACACTTCATTGAACCTCTGTTCTTCAGAGTGGTAGTCTTTAAGGGGTTGAATAATTATGTCAATGAAGAATTCACAAAAGAAACATTTACTACTGTATTACAAAACTAATTGATGTCATTTTAGTTGCATATGGTTCTTTAAGAAGTCCTTGTAGGATTTCATTCTGAATACAATTACAAATGTACACTAAATTCCCTAAAACCATTTACAGCATTGGGGGTTGAATAATTTTGAACACAACTGTATTTTTTTCATTCTGCGCAGCTGAATCGAGCGTATATCGCTTTCAGAGCTCAAACATTGAGATCTTCTCCGTGGATTGTTCCGTATCAGATTTTATTTTCAAGACTGATTGAAATTTATTTTCTTTCCATTTTACTGACTTTTGTGTTATTTTTGCCTGTGCCAATTTTCCCCCTGCACTAGTTTCAGCCGCATTTTTTTTTTTCTGTGCATCGATAAATGAAGACCAAACGCTATCCCTAGCAAAGAAAACTGCAGATAAACAAGGCTGGGAAAGATTTTGGAAAAGGTAAAAAAAAAAATAAAAAATAAAAAAAAAGCAGAAATTGCAGAAGGCTTCAAGACAAACATCATTAGGAAAGCTAAATTTAAAAGAAAATGCCAAGGATGCTAGTTTAGTGGTTTTAAGGCAGTGGATTCTGGATCAGAAGGTTGTGAGTTTAAATCCCAGCACCACCAAGCTGCCACGGCTGCCTCTTTTTTGTAAGTCAGTCTGGATAACGGCGTCTGTCACATGCCATAAATGTAAATCCTATTTAAATGATAAGTTCATTGCAACAGTCGTTTCTTATCATCCAGGCCCACTTTAGGTAACATGTGATTCAGGGCTTTTACTTATTCTGCAATTATGGTGAGTTAAGTACCTCTTAATACCATAACTACGATGCCACGGCATATAGAAAGCATCAATATTGTAGAGAAACGCAGTGTAACAGAGCGCTGTATCACAGGCCGGAATCTCCTACAGCCAGAATTATTGGCTTTACTAAAGGAAGAAACAATTGATGAACACAATTCAACAAGTCTCCTTTTACTGCAGCCACAGCTGCACCATTCGCATAAGCATTGATTAGCAGAAGCTTCTGACAGCCATTGCAGAAAAAAAGAAATAAAAAATAAACAGTTATTTAAAACCCAGCCATTATGGATGCACAAGCCAGTGCACTCTTAGTGCCGGTCCCAAGCCCGGGTAAATGGGGAGGGTTGCGTTAGGAACGGCATCCAGCGTAAAATATGTGCCAAATCAAATATGCGGATCACAAATGAGAATTTCATACCGGATCGGTCGCCCGGGTTAACAACGACCGCCACAGGTATCGTTAGCCGACAGGGTACCGGTGGAAATTGGGCTACTGTTGGCCGAAGGAGGAGAAGTAGAGGAGGAAGACGTCTACAGAGACGGCAGGGAAAGGAGCAGTGCAGGAGAGTGGAGGTTCGGGTTGGTACTTTAAATGTTGGTACTATGACGGGTAAAGGGAGAGAGGTAGCTGATATGATGGAGAGAAGAAAGGTAGATATGCTGTGTGTTCAGTAGACCAAGTGAAAAGGGAGTAAGGCCAGGAACATTGGAGGTGGATTTAAACTGTTTTATCATGGTGTGGATGGAAAGAGAAATGGTGTAGGGGTGATTCTGAAGGAAGAGTACAGTAAGAGTGTAGTGGAGGTGAAGAGAGTTTCTGATAGGGTGATGATCGTGAAGGTGGAAGTTGAAGGGATGATGGTGTACCTAGGAAAGAACGATTGGTGATTGGGGCAGACTTTAATGGGCATGTAGGTGAAGGGAACAGAGGTGATGAGGAGGTGATGGGAAGGTATGGTTTTAAGGAGAGGAATGTGGAAGGGCAGATGGTGGTAGATTTTGCTAAAAGGATGGAAATGGCAGTGGTGAACACTTATTTTAAGAAGAAGGAGGATCATAGGGTGACGATAAGAGTGGAGGAAAGTGCACACAGGTGGACTATGTGCTATGCAGGAGATGCAACCTGAAGGAGATTGGAGACTGTAAGGTGTTGGCAGGGGACATTGTAGCTAGACAGCATCGAATGGTGGTCTGTAGGATGGTTTTGGAGGTGAAGAAGAAGAGGAGGAGAGTGAGGACTGAAAGAAGAATAAGATGGTGGAAACTGAAGGAGGAAGAGTGTAGTGTGAGGTTCGGGGAAGAGGTCAGACAGGGGCTCGGTGGTGTTAAGGAGGTGTTGGATGATTGGGCAAATACTGCTGTAGTGATGAGGGAGGCAGCAAGAAAAGTACTTGGTGTGACTTCTGGAAATAGAAAGCAAGACAAGGAGACGTGGTGGTGCAATGAGGAAGTGCAGGAGAGCATAAGGAGAAACAGGTTGGCAAAACAGAAGTGGGATAGACAGAGTGATGAGAAAAGTAGGCAGGAGTACAAGGAGATGCGGCAGCAGGTTAAGAGGGATGTGGCGAAAGCCAAGGAAAAGGCATATGAGGAGCTGTATGAGAGGTTGGACACTAAGAAAGGAGAAAAGGATTTATACCAATTGGCCAGGCAGAGGGACCGAGCTGGGAAGGATGGAGAGGAAAATGTATTGACTAGTGAGGAGAGTGTGTTGAGAAGGTGGAGGAGTATTTTGAGCAGCTGATGAATGAGGAAAATCAGAGAGAGAAGGTTGGATGATGTGGAGTTGGTGAAGCAGGAAGTGGATAGGATTAGTAAGGAGGAAGTGAGAGCAGCGATTAAGAGGATGAAGAGTGGAAAGTCGGTTGGACCAGATGACATACTGGTAGAAGCGTGGAGATGTTTAGGAGAGATGGCAGTGGAGTTTTGACCAGATTGTTTAACAGGATTTTGGAAGGTGAGAAGATGCCTGAGGAATGGAGAAGAAGTGTGCTGGTACCGATCTTTAAGCATAAAGGAGATGTGCAGTCTTGCAGTAACTACAGGGGAATTAAATTGATCAGTCATACCATGAAGTTATGGGAAAGAGTAGTGGAAGCCAGGCTGAGAGAAGAGGTGACCATCTGTGAGCAACAGTATGGTTTCATGCCGAGGAAGAGCACCACAGATGCCTTGTTTGCTTTGAGAATGTTGATGGAGAAGTATAGAGAAGGACAGAAGGAATTGCATTGTGTATTTGTGGATTTAGAGAAGGCGTACGACAGGGTGCCAAGAGAGGAGTTGTAGTATTGTATGAGGAAGTCAGGTGTGTCGGAGAAGTATGTGAGGGTGGTGCAGGACATGTATGAGGACAGTGTGACAGCAGTGAAGTGTGCAGTAGGTACGACAGACTGGTTCAGGGTGAAGGTTGGACTGCATCAAGGATCGGCCCTGAGCCCTTTCCTGTTTGCAGTGGTGATGGACAGGTTGACGGACGAGGTCAGACAGGAGTCTCCTGGACTATGATGTTTGCGGATGATATTGTGATTTGTGGTGAGAGTAGGGAGCAGGTTGAGAAGAGCCTGGAGAGGTGGAGGTATGCGCTGGAGAGAAGGGGAATGAAACTCAGTAGAAGTAAGACAGAGTACATGTGTGTGAATGAGAGGGAGGGCAGTGGGTGGTGCGGTTGCAGGAGAAGAGCTGGAGAAGGTGGAGGAGTTCAGGTACCTGGGGTCAACAGTGCAAAGTAATGGAGAGTGTGTTAGAAGTGAAGAAAAGAGTGCAGGCAGGGTGGAGTGGGTGGAGAAGAGTGACAGGAGTGATTTGTGATAGTAGGGTATCTGCAAAATGAAAGGAAAGTTTATAGGACTGTGGTGAGACCTGCGATGTTGTATGGATTAGAGACGGTGGCATTGAGTAAAAGACAGGAGGTGGAGCTGGAGGTAGCAGAGCTGAAGATGTTAAGGTTTTCGTTGGGAGTGACAAGGATGGATAAGATTAGAAATGAGTTTATTAGAGGGACAGCGCATGTAGGATGTTTTGGTGACAAGGTGAGGGAGGCGAGATTGAGATGGTTTGGACATGTGCAGAGGAGGGACATGAATTATATTGGTAGAAGAATGCTGAGGATGGAGCCACCAGGTAGGAGGAAAACAGGTAGGCCAAGGAGGAGGTTCATGGATGTGGTGAGGAAAGACATGCAGGTAGTTGGTGTAAAAGAGGCAGATGTAAAGGACAGGGTGGTATGGATGATCCGCTGTGGTGACCCCTAATGGGAGCAGCCGAAAGAAGAAGAAGAAGAAACAGCTATTTAACATTTCAATTATAATCATATTGTTTACATGTTCACGTTCACATGTTTGCCTCACAGGAATTGAGGGGTTAAACCGGTGCCCAATCCCATATGCGCATAATTATGCTTCAAGGGGTTTCCTCAGGGTTTTCCAGTTTCCTTCTCTAAACCAAAAACATTTCCATATTGTCTGTAGAGTGTGATTGTGCTTGGTGATAAACTGGCAATATGTCCAGGGCTCTAGGTTCTTCTGTTTTAAGGGATAAGCATTGAAGAAAATAGATGGATGAATTTATGCAATCTCATTAATGATTATCATTAGCGATCTTTATGCCATGAATTCTCAAATTCGTTCAGAACCGTGTGCAAGTGCATGTTTTTTTCAACAATGGAACTCAACCAAACCAAAACAACTAATCACAAGACAATGACGATGACGACTAAACACCAGGGCTCGTTATGTTTGGATTGCGATGGTCATGTGACCAATATGGTAGCGTAGTTGATGCTGGAGAACATAGTCCAGGCATTGGCATAATCCTGACTGTATTAATGCGCTCATTCTGATATGTTGTAGTTTCTATAGTAACAGCTCCTACACAGTGAGTGAGCAGCTGTTGTGATTCATTTCAGCATATAAAAAAAACCTAAAGAACGTAAGAGCAAAGACTAAATACTGTAAATTATAAAACACAGACAAAAAACAGGGCATTGGATTTTCTATCCAAAGGTTTTGAGTTCAAATCCCATCCATACTAAGCTGCCACTCAACCCCATAGCTTCTCAGTTGTAGGAATGATAGTGGTGTCTGCCAAATGCCACAATTGTAAATGTATATGACATAAATTTAAGAATGATCTAAACTAACAGCCACGAAAGACCATTGTGAGACCAATGCTGTGTCTGAAACCGTTCCTGATCTTCTACATATGGAGTGTTACACATTCGTAGTGGTGTCCGAACAATTTAATTCCCTACATCTGTGCTTGCTAATTGGGGATAAATATACATAGTTCACTTATTACCCTTTTTTGTTCTCTAATTCTTAGGTTTCCTCCCATCTGCCAAATACATTTCAGTGGTCGGACTGGTTACAATAAATTGTGTGAACATGGTATTCCAGAATAGTTTCTGAATTCAGTTTAGTTATGACTAAAATAAAAGTAAATAACAAATAGACAACAGGAACACAAGACAGGAACAGGCTTGTATATATCAGGGGTTAATAGGTTAAATTTCATCTTCACCCTGTTTCCTCTGGGCATTCTTGCGTCCTCCTCCCTGGCTAAAGATTCTGTTTTTCTGAATTGTCCGCAGTGTTTGTGTGTATCTGATTGTGCTTTGTGACTGCCCTGGGATGAGAATGTATAGTGAAAGGATGGATGACAAAAACGAAAAACTTCATTATGCCATGCTTTAAAGTGTAGAAGCTACCAAGCCAAGCATGTGAAATGGTCTCGGCTCTGCGTCGTAGCCGTAGCGCACCCAAACATGATCTTTCTTGTTATCCTTTAGCATACATTTACATAATTGGACCGAGATTAGCTCTAATTCATGCAGGCTCTTTGCATCGCTTTCAAGAGAGCATTTTTGTTGGAGCGCTTTTGATACGGCTCCTTTTACATTTGTGTAAAGGCCATTGTGTGCATATCCTCCCAATCTAAGATTCAGTGTGCTATCCAGAAATAGCCCTGAAAATGGGAGCACAAATGCATGTGCTGTGGACGGGGATACAGTACTTGTTAGTTCTCATGATGTTGAAGTTTTTCCGTGGATTCCAAATTGCATTCTGGAAAAAAATACCAAAAGAAATTGGGTAATGAAGTAATTCTACAATATAAGAAAAGAAAAAACACGGACATCCCGATGTTCATCTTTTACAAAGCTATCAAGCTACTTTGATGACTGATTTACCTCAGGAAGCATTCATGAGTCGTTTGGGTTTGTTTTTGGTGAAGTGAATAGCATTGATTATCTTGTTACAATGAACTCTTTTAGTGACTGGTGAAAAGTGAGTTCTTAAAGTATTGTGATGTATAGAAAGATGAAATAATGGGTGATGAGAAGAAACTGAGTGACTTTGATTGATGGTCCTTAATCCCATCAAACATCTGTTGGATGATCTGGACTAACAAATCCGATCCAATTTTTAAAAAATCACAGCAGACATTCAGATGTTTTTGGAGTCCAGGCCTTGACGGGTCAGAACTATTTTGGTGGCACAATATTAGATAAGCAGTTATATACGGGGTGCATGAACCATGCACAACACTAATGATCGGTTCTGTACCCCACTGTGATTAAATAAATGCCACATGCCTCTTAGTGGGAAATTAGCATATGGAAAGGGCAGACTGAAAACAGGTCACCTACAGCAATGTTCTGGATTTACATCAATGAAGGGTACAAAGGATGAACGATGAATTGATAAAGTTAGACAGATCAGTTGAAATCGGATCAAATTGCATAGTAATATTGGTGAACCATATCGAATCAGCAGCTGTTTTAATTCAATTTAACTCAATTTTATTTGTATTGCGCTTTTAACAATGAACATTGTCTCAGAGCAGCTTTACACAGATAATGTGGTGATAAAAAGTGAATATGTTCTTTATAAGTAAGTTTGTCCCTGATGAGTGAGCCAGTGGCAACTGTGGCGAGAAAAAACTCCCCGAGATGGCCTAAGGAAGAAACTTTGAGAGGAACCAGACTCAAAAGGGAACCCATCCTCATCTGGGTTGCACCGAATGTCCATTTATTACAGATATTCAATGTTGTGGGGTACAGTGATGGTGATCAGAAGCGAACTGTAGTCCTGAGTCAATGTAGCAGACTGTTGACATTAACTTCAATCCTCAAAGCTCCCGTTCTTACTCCAGAATTTCAAGGACCCACCCAAGGCAGTATGTGTTTACACCGTATGTATATTTAATGTATCGCATCGTTGGCATGTTTCCGAGCTGAGCGAGCTGAATTACCGGTTAACAGTAGGTTGAACGTTTTTTAGAAGAAGAATCTGGACCAAACGCTAATGCATGTAGTGGATGGATGGAGATGGAATGCAGGGAGACTGAGCTTCTGTTGTCTGTTGCTTTTAACTTACTAGACTGATATATAGTATAGTATAGTATAGTATAGTATAGTATAGTATAGTATAGTATAGTATAGTATAGTATATTATAGTATAGTATAGTATAGTATAGTATAGTATAGTATAGTATAGTATAGTATAGTATCGAATAGCATATTATAGTATAGTATAGTATAGTATATTATAGGCCTTGGCAGTGGTGTAAAGTATTTGAGTAAATACTCAAATATTTCTTTTACTGAGTATCAAAATTTAAGCAACTTTTCCTCTCTACTCAACTTCATTTATGATTTAATTATATGTACAATATATAAGTATATATTCAACTCTGTTAAAGATTAAAACTCAAAACGTAACACCTTCCCGCATCTGCTGCCTGTGACTGTTTTTTAGCACCGCTGGCCTCATTTTCAGTCCAAAAAGTGCTTAAATAAATTCCCAAAACTTTCAGAACCAGTTTTTGTTGAAGTTAAATAAAGATTTTGCTGAGACTGAGAGGTGCATCAATTCAAAGCTATCTTTATTTAATACTCATACTGTTTATATTGTCTCACATTGTCTGTTTTTGTCTTGTATAGACCAAGCTGAATGTATAGTTTTATTTATGTCTGTACTTTGAGTCACTAAAGAGCTGGAACTAAATTCTTTGTGTGCGTTAACCCACTTGGCCAATAAAACTGATTCTGATTCCGATTCCAATTTAAAACAAATCATTGTTTTTTTTTTTATCTTAAATTATTTATTTTATTTGTCCATACTAAGGGTTCTTCTACTTTGGGACATGGTTTTTTTACCGATTAGTTTTTTAATTCTGGCATGTTTAAGAGGCTGCTTTTTGAATCCTATTGTTGGTAATGGCAATTTTGAGTTATGTGTAATTCCTTGTGTATCTTTTCCATTTATGTCGCTGTAGAAAATTCCCATACGGTAAACATATATATATATATATATATATATATATATATATATATATATATATATATATATATATATATATGTTTACCGTATGGGAATTTGCTACAGCGACTGTTTTTAGCACCGCTGGCCTCATTTTCAGTCCAAAAGTGCTTAAATAAATTCCCAAAACTTTCAGAACCAGTTTTTGTTGAAGTTAAATATATATATATATACATTATATATATATATATATATATATATATATATATATATATATATATATATATAAATCTCTATATATTATTTATAATAATAATACATTATATATAATATATATAATTAATTATTTTTTGAAATATACAAAAAAGTGGTAAAAAAATTGTTTTTAATATATTTTAAAATATTTTTTTTATCATATGGGTTGATCCTGGAGAAACGCTTCACTGTGTACTGCACTGTATATGGTTAAAATAACGATAAAGCCTCCTTGACTTGATTTGACATTCTGAGTATGAAAGATTTCAAAAGGTTTCTGATCTTGTGTGCATATTTTTTTGGCCATAAAAGTAAATTAACCGTTGAGTATTGTTTTGTCAGCCACAATCACTGTATTTATTTCTGATTATACTAATGGCAGAATTTTGATTTTCTGTTTTTTTTTGTTTTGTTTTGTTCTTTCAAATCAGCCTACAAATGTTTTCTTGATTAAAGACAAGAGTTTGAAGAAGTTCCATTCAAAGAAATGAAAACCTCAACAAGCTCTACAACTGTTTTGATCCTGTGTTTTTCTTCTCTCTGGATCAGCTTGATCCATCCTGACATCTCAATGGAGTTCACTTCAGTTCATTCTTTTTTTTTCACATTGTCTCAAAGCAGCTTTACAGAGAAACATTGGTTATAAAGTTGGATGAAAGGATGTACAGGTTTATTCCTTTTAATCGCGCGTTTGTCCCTAATTAGCGATCCTGTGGCAAGGAAAAACTCCCCTGAGATGTTATAAGGAAGAAACTTTGAGAGGAATCGGACTCAAAAGAGAACCTCATCCTCATCTGGGTGGCACCAAATGTCCATTTATTACAGTCCTTTTCAATGGGAGACCACTTGTTCCATCTGAAGCTGGTTCCATGAAGAGGAACTAAGAAACTAAGACACAATAAAGAGAGATTTGACTAATTAATATTAACTATGTGATTATATATGATATTTATTCTGTAAATCTGCCCAACTGTAAAAACAGTGCTATACAAATACGACTGAATCGAATCGAATTGCATCACCGCCATCTAGTGGCCATACTGCATATTTACACACAACGTCATCACGCTGCGCCGGATGTACAGAGACTTGTGCTTGTGCTTCTTGCTGTGTCCTTGGTTTTATGTGATAATTTGCAACGTTATCAAGAGCTGTGGATCCTACAGAACACGACAGACGAATAAAAGCTGCAGAAAACGTTTTATTTTCCTCCTGCGATGTGATTTTTTTATTGGTAAGTCGTACATAAATACACACACACACACACACACACACACACACAAACAATATTGCAAAAAGTATTGGGTCACCTGACCTTTCCTGCTCTATGTGGTTCTTTTCCAAATTGTTACCACAACGCTGGAGACATTCACTTGTAGATGGCGCTCTAATAAAATGTTGCATTCACTTGAACTTGGAAACCCAAACCTGTTCCAGCATGGTGATGCCCCTGTGCAGATTCTTGAAGATCTGGTTTACATGCTTTGAAGAGGAAGCTCTTGAGTGGTCTGCTATAGAGCTCTGATCTTATCCCTACTGAACACCTTTGGGATGAATGTGAACGCTGACTGCACCCCAGGTCTCCTCACCTACATCAGTACCTGCCTTTCATAACACCCTTGTGGCTGATGAACCAGTCATCCAGTAGAGTGGATGGAATTAGAAGAGAAAATTGGGAGTGGAGAATTACATATACTTATGACCAGGTGTCCCAATGCTTATAGATCGATCGATCTAGCACATCTGGCACTGCAGGATTTGAGTCCCTGGGGGCGTAGTGGGTTACTGATGGTAGCCTTTTTTACTTTGGTCCCAGCTCTCTGCAGGTCATTCACTAGGTCACCCTGTGTGGTTCTGGGAATTTTTGCTCACCGTTCTTGTGATTCTTTTGACCCCACGGGGTGAGATCTTGCGTGGAGCCCCAGATCGAAGGAGATTATCAGTGGTCTTGTATGTCTTCCATTTTCCACTAATTGCTCCCACAGTTGATTTCTTCACACCAAGCTGCTTACCTATTGCA
Source organism: Silurus meridionalis (assembly GCF_014805685.1). NCBI lineage: Eukaryota > Metazoa > Chordata > Actinopteri > Siluriformes > Siluridae > Silurus > Silurus meridionalis. Next base: position 17,828,431 of record NC_060901.1, read on the forward strand.
GATTCAGTCTTCCCAGCCTGGTGCAGGTCTTCAATTTTGTTTCTGGTGTCTTTTGACAACTCTTTGGTATTGGCCATAGTGGAGTTTGGAGTCTGACTGTTTGAGGTTGTGGACAAGTGTCTTTTATACCGATAATGAGTTCAAACAGGTGCCATTAATACAGGTACCAAGTGGAGGACAGAGGAGCCTCTTAAAGAAGTTGTTACAGGTCTGTGAGGGCCAGAAATCTTGCTTTTTTTGTAGGTGACCAAATACTTATTTTCCACCATAATTTGCAAATAAATTCTTTAAAAATCAGACAATGTGATTTTCTCATTTTGTCTCTAATAGTTGAAGTGTACCTATGATGAAAATTACAGGCCTGGCTCATCTTTTTAAGTGGGAGAACTTGCACAATTGGTGGCTGACTAAATACTTTTTTAGCCCCACTGTATACAATCATGGATTAGTTGAAACCAAACTGCTATGTCCCAACTTGTTCAAACTTCTGGCTTCCTGCCTGATGTTGAAGCTCCTCATTTATTAGAACATCATTCAGATCACAGAAGAACTGAAAAAAAGAAACCCAGTAACCCGATTTTGTTCCACCCAGGACTCCACTGGTTTTAGATTGACAGCGCATTGGCACAGTTATGAGCGCTCCAAACTCCAAGCAAAGGCAAGCGTGCTGGGGAGCGAGAGATGAGCTGTGGACGTGTCTGGACCTCAACCGAGACGACGCGACAGCCTGCGAGGGATATCGCAAAGAGTTTGAGGCCAGTTGTCCTGCTCAGTGGGTACGTTGGACAATAAGCTTCAATTCTCACACCTCACTATTACGAGCCATTCGAACAAAGGGGTCACATACATGCTGTAGGAATATCTGGATGATCTCAGAATTGGTGCCGAAAAATCATACTTGGTTTTTGGGGAGTTTGGGGAGATTTTGACGAAGAACAGCTTTCCACATTCTTTGCATCCAGACGGTTCGTTTCTCCAGAAAGCTCAGCTGAACCTTTGCTCTTGTAAAAGTGTTCACTTGTTGGAGCAGTGACTGGGCAGGTCAGTATGGATTAGAGACAGTGGCATTGAGTAAAAGACAGGAGGTGGAGCTGGAGGTAGCAGAGCTGAAGATGTTGAGGTTTTCGTTGGGAGTGAAGACGATGGACAGGATTAGAAATGAGTTTATGACAGCGCATGTAGGACATTTTGATGACAAGGTGAGGGAGTTGAGATTGAGATGATTTGGACATGTGCAGAGGAGGGACATGGAGTATATCAGTAGGACAATGCTGAAGGTGGAGACACCAGGAAGGAGAAAAAGAGGAAGACCAAGGAGGAGGTTTATGGATGTGGTGAGAGAAGACATGCAGGTAGTCGGGGTGGAAGAGGCAGATATAGTTTAGAGAGGAACAAATGTTTAGAATCGATTATTTTTTATGTTTAGTCTTTGTTAGAAGTAGATTTGCGTGTTTTTAAATTAGGTATGAAACGTTTTATTATTTTTTTTTATTTATGGGAAGATATAAGCGACCGCCTGAGGTCTAAGGATGGAGTCATTGCTTTTATTCCTATATTTATATTTATATTCACAAATGTCTTGTTTGCTGACATCATGTTCATTCTCCAGGTGAAATACTTCAACAAACGAAGGGACTTCCTGAAGTACAAAGAACGAATTGAGAAGAACGGATTCGAACCTGTCGAGGGAGCATCCAAATCATAGCTCATCGAAATTAACTGCACAAAATCGACACCGGAGCCAGAAACGGATCCCGGATCGGATCCTGTTCTTTTCAGCAAAAAAAACCAAGAACAAAACAGATTCTTTGTTGTTAATATTTTATTGCAGTTTGTAAAGATGTCGTTTGCAAATAAACGTCTGATCACGTAGTACATCACAGAGCGTATTTACGGGACATGACCGTAAATCGGGTTACAGTAGCAATGTGAGATCGCGCAAAACTTACGGCTACGGCGGCCATGATTTTATACCCGAACACGACTTTCCACCTAAAGCCATGTTCAACTACAGCGTGTTAAAGAACTGTGCTTCACTGACCAGGCATTATTTATTCTATAAAACCGCATCGCCATCGAATAAAAGCCACGAGGAGGTCGTCGTATTTCCCAATGTTGCCCAAAGTGTTTTAGCTACGGCCCTTTCGCAGGCAATCCGAAAACTGTTGCACCGTATATTAAAAAAAAACTTGTCCATTCCAATCGGTTTCAGCTTCTTACTCGCTCTCACACTCGTTCCCATGTGTGCCTACAAGCTTTGGGTTACGTTCCTCATGACTGCCCAAGCGGGGAAATCCGACAGCTGGAACAGCGGGACTCCCCATGTGCTTATAGCCAGCAGGACCACCAGCACGCCGATCAGATTGACCCCGAACCCGGCTTTAACCTTCATCAGAGACATGACAGAAGACCATCAAGAGCATTTACATACACTGGTTTAGTGTACGCAATCTGTTTTTATATCTGTCTGTCTGTCTATCTATCTGTTTTTCTTTTATGCATTCTTTCATTCTATCATTCTTTTTTTTACTTGCATTAGCTCTGCCTTTCTTGCTGTATGTTAATTTTTTCCATCCATCCATCCATCCATCTTTCTCACAAAAACCTGTGTTTACAGCCTGAAGCCGTCTGTCCATCCATCTGTCTGTCTGTCATTCCTTTTTTGACTTTCATTAGCTCTGGCTTTCTTGCTTTTTCCCATCCATCCATCCATCCATCCATCCATCCATCCATCCATCCATCCATCCATCCATCTTTCTCACAAAACCTGTGTTCACAGCCTGAAGCTATCTGTCTGTCTGTCTGTCTGTCTTTTCTGTCTTTCATTTGTTCTTTCATTTTATCGTTCCCTATCTCTTTCTGTCTGTTCAGTGTTTTCTTTTTTCTATTCTGTCTTCCTTCACAGACGTGTGTGTACATGGTCTAACGCATTTCTCTCTCTGTTTCTCTCTCTCTAATTATCTATCTTTTCTATCTTTTTTCCATCTGTCATTCATTCCGGTTTTCTTTCTTGCAAACTTCCTTTCAAATTGTACTTTCACCAGCTGAAGGCCCCCCCACCCCCACCATACTATATCCACCCTATACCTGCATCCTTCACTCATTCTGCCCATCTAGATATTTACTAGTACCTAACTATCTGTCTGTCTTTCTTTCTTTCAAACATTTTTTTCTTTCTTTCACACTTTCAGACCAGCTTTGTTCAAGCCATCATTGAAACGTGAACGTTCGCTCTCTCGATCCTAATTGACACTGTTTATAAATGTATCACAGGAAAACAAGTTTTACCATGTCGCTGATTTTCACATGTCCGTAACTGAACACGATGGCGTTCGGCGGGTTTCCTACAGGCAGCATGACTCCGAAGGAGACGCACATGGTGGCGGGGATGAGTGTGTGGAGGGGGTTAATCTGCAGCGTCTCCGACTGAAAGGGTGAAATACAAGACGTCCATGATCTGAAGGCACTGGTGCACATGTGGATTTGTGGTTGCTCTATCTGTCTGTCTTTCCATTTTTTCAACCATTTTATCTTTTTTTTCTGTCTTTTTCTCCTTTTTTCCTCCATTTTTTCCTCATCTTTTATTCATTCTATTATTATCATTTTTACTTTTGTTACTTACCCACCTGCCTAACTTCCTTCCTTGTTCCTTCCTTCATTTATTTATTTTTGTCTTTCTTTCTTTCTTTCTTTCTTTCTTTCTTTCTTTCTTTCTTTCTTTCTTTCTTTCTTTCTTTCTTTCTTTCTTTCTTCATTTTTTCATTTCTTCATTTCTTCCTTAACTTTGACAAGTATTGATGGCACTGGAGCATATATGTAGTATGTAGCAGTTCTGAAAAAATGAGATCAGACTGATATTGGACCGTCTGTCATGGGTAAGGATATTTTTCCACTGGACTATTTTTAATTTTATTGCATTTTTTTTTCTTCTTCTTCTTCTTCTTCTTCTACTACTTCTTCTTCTTCTTTTTATTATTATATAACAGTTCCTCTGTAATCACATTGAAAAAGTCAGGGTCCCGTATTGACAGCCTACTATAAACTGTATGTGTATGTATGTATATATATATATATATATATAACACTTCTAATGGCAAGATTCACTTCAGTTCATTCAATAGCTAATTATGTGTCCTGATTCTGATCCACAAAATCCGATCCCTATCTTGATATCTGTTTGCATTTCCTGGTCCCCACATGTGCATCTGATCCTGGGGGCCCTTAGAAATACATGCCTGAATTTCCAGGACGTAGCCCTTTCATAAAAAAAATTAAAAATAAATTAAAAAAAGAATCGGTCCTGTGTGTCCTTACCAGAGCAGACAGGATGGGCAGGAACACGGTCAGAGTGGCAGGGTTGCTGGCGAATTCGGTCACAGCAGACACGAGAAGGCAAGCAAGTAGAGTGACGGCCCACAGGGGCAGGCCACTCATCGGCTCCAGCTGACGCCCGATCCACATGGACAAACCTGAAACCTGGGTAAAGACAGTGATCTTAAACCTTCACATTCATAAAGGTTTCTTGAGTCACAATGACTCATTTATTGTTAAGTGCAAAAAAAACAAAAAAAAAAACAATAGGAAACAGAATCACTCGATTATTTATTCAATTCCCAATAATTTCATCATTACATCGTTTACATTAGAGTTTCTCTCCAATTATATCTCTCCATCATGTGTTGCCTTCAAGGCCTTTCGAAATCAGCAGTGGGGGTGCTTGGAGCATGAAGTACAGGAAGCTGTCACTTTAAACCAATCAGATTTTGAGTTGCCGACACCGGGGCCATCTAGCAAGCGTCCGATAACGTCTGCATTTTCACGTTTTTCGATTGGACGTCCGGAGGGTGCAATGGTAAAAACTCATGGATATGCTTACAAGGACGTTTACGAGACGGACTTTTCAGAAAAAGTTGCACATCTTGACGAAAGGTCGGCCGTAAATGTTGTTGAGCTTTGTCATGAGCCGTTTGTTTTTTGTTTCCTGGAGGATTTGCTGGAGAACACACAATTTGCCTTCATTTTAAATCCCCAGAAAAACCCGTAATGCAGAAAGAATCCAGGGAAAACGGTGAAAGGAGACTTGTTGAATTGTGTTCATTGGGTTTCATGCTTGATGGCGTTTATTCTCCCTGTATGAGATTCCTGTCTGTGATGCAGTGCTCTGTTCTACTGCGTTTCTACTGCGTTACAATATCGATTGTTTCTAGAGCCGTTGTGTCATAATGATGGCATTAAGAGGTGGATTGATTCAGGTAGGACCCCACCGAAGGCTTAGGGGTGAAATGCATAGAGAGTAATATTTCCATCTTACCTTACACCCTGCTGCCAGCGCATACCCTGCTCCAACCAGAATCACAATCTCCCACGGCATCAGTCTCAAGAAGTCTTTCCACGTGATCATGGGTGCCAAGGGGTCTTCCTCTTCATCCTCCTTGTCCTCCTTGCACTCATTCACTACGTCACAAGAACCCAACAGCATTCATCAAGCGAATGCATTTGTGACCTGCATTCGGGTAGATGTAAGGAAAGGGTGATATTGTGAGTTCTGACCTGTGCTTTTGCTTCGAGACGAAGACCCCCAGGGCTTGCGTGCCGGGATGAGGAATAGCAGGAAGCCGAGCAGCACGGAAACCGTGGCATCAGTCCTGTAACCTTTCCTGCAGCCACAGAATTCAGGAAACGTCAATGCCAGATTTAGATTGTACTGTTTACCATTTGAAAACATTTGAAACGATCATGAAATGAAAAATACGACAAAGGACACCCAGAACCGCTGAGCTGCTAGAATCCTGTTTCGGACACATATGGGACGACATTCCTCTACCAAAACATAAGCAACTAATCTCTGTGAACCCCCAAATATATTCAGAAAAAAGACATGATGCTACACAGTGCAAACTCGAAATCCCAAATAAATTAGTTTTTCCTTAAAATGGTATATATTCTAAGTTTACACTCATTCTCAATTTGATACACAGATTTATGAGATTTCAAAATTCAGTTTTTACACAGTCACAGAATTCTTTGTATGTCTTCATTAATCATTATTGTATTATACTGTATTTTCTTTGTCATCATTTGTTTCCCATTAATGTTCAACACTGAATTTACTTGTGATGTCACACTCGATTATAGTGCTTCATATGAAAATTGACAGTCAGGGGTTCAATAATTTGCATATTTGTCGAATTTTTTTGGACCTAACCATCTGTTGGTTTATCTCCTGACCAGGGTTATTTTGGAAAGGTGTAACGTTTTCATCTCCAGCAGGGGGCGCACTCTTTTCCCTTCTCCCGAAATGTCATGATCATGTAATAGTAATTTTATATTTATATATATGCAGAAGATATGATTTTCACACACTTCTCAAACAGGAACGTCCAGCCGGGGACAAATCCCGGTTCTCTGGTGAACCACAGCAAGGTCATCAATATGAAGAAGACTCCTGTTACAACTTCTGGGTAACTGTTTGGTTAAAACATATTAAAAATGTAAAAAAAAACTGCATTACAAGCATTTTACTTTTAGTGTTTATAACTGTTTTGCGCTTTAAACCTTATAGCACCAAGCTTCTGGTATTCTTCATGGATTCGTTTCTCGGCGAGGATCTCCCGCTTGGTTTTGCGTTTCTTACTCCAAGAACAAGTTTCCCTGAAACTAAGCATATCCCAGTTATATACTGCTTTTATTTAGGTTATAAACAATTGTAACCAAATATTCTACAATAGAAAGTTGCTGTTTATTCTTACTTGCATCCCAGAAACAGGAAATGAAGCCAGAGCCAAGTTAGAACCAGCATAATGAGAGCAATAGGCAGGCTGAAGATGAACCACGTTCCAAAATTGATGACTTTGGCATCTGGGTATCGACTACAAAAGACATTTCGTTCAGTATTTGCTTTTTCAATGATAACACTGGCTTGTCAAAAGTCTGGAAGCACCCATTTTTTGTAATGATTTTTCAGAGACACAGGCATGATTCCTTTTATGCAACAAATGAGTTTATTTACTGGTATGAAGATTTACTTTCACCAAACAAATATAGAAACGTCCAGATGTTCTACTTTATTCCTTCAGCTTTTCGCACTCTCGGCGTCCCAGCAGTTCGTTTTCTTGTAAAAAATTGCCAAATGCGTTTTTAATCAGTTGACTATTTCTTTCCGATCCAATTTATCCTCAATTGGATTTAGGTGTGGTGACTGGGCAGGACATTCCATGATGGATAAAACAGACTGTTTGCTCTATAAATGAGATCTTGAATGTATGCTTCAGCTTATTGTATTGCTGTATGGCGAAGTCGGTTCCAATCAGCTGCAGTCCAAATGGAATTGCGTGGAGTTAAAGTATGGAATGGTAGCCATGTTGGTTTATTACTTTCACCCAGAATAAGTCTCCAACCTTCCCTGCTCCAAAAATAAAAACCCAAACCATTAAGCTTCCACCTCGATGTTTGACTCCTGGTCTCTGTCTTTTGCTCCCCTTTTGCTGCCAAAACAGTTGTGACCCATCGAGCATTAACAGCATGAACTTCTTCAGCAGTTTGAGCCACAGGAGGTTGTCTGTTGGATCGGACCACACGGACCATGCATGAATGAGCCTCGGCCGCCCGTGGCCCTGTCACTGGTTCACCACTTTTGGGACCAGACACCCAGGAACACCCAGAGCTGTTTTTGAGATGCTTCAAAAACTAGCCATTGCAATTTGGCCCACCTCAAAAATTTATGCTCGCCCATTTTACCTGCTTCAAACTCGTCAATTGTGAGGACAAAATGTTCACTCACTGCCTAATAAATATATCCACCCACTAACAGGTGCCATGATGAAGAGATCATCAGTGCCATTCATTTCACCAGTCATAATGTTGTGCCTGCTAGGTGTAGTGTACCCGCTATCCTGAAACGAGGTAATCTCTGTACTTTCTAAGAGCTCATTGATTTGTCACGCTTAACTCTATCTCCAGCGTTTTTACTCGATCTTCCGCTAATCTCACAAAGACAAGGCTGATAGTAAGGATTTCCAGAGAAACGCACCGTTTGTTCCGTTACTTGCATGTGATCACTGCATATCTATAGGATTCCAATTTCCTCTCAACTGATTGACCCGTTTATTTTTACATCGAAAAGTCACAATTTTGTCATAGCTTGAAAGGTCCAGTGTACAGCAAAAAAAAAAAGCCTAATGTCAGATAATAAAGCTTCCAATTTTCATGGAATACAGACAGTGAGCAATATATATGGATTATAAATTTAATAGATTTTGGTATTATATAGAGTCTTGTATGTATTGCAGGGTACAACTGACCTTTGCTCTAAAATTAATTCGCATCAAAAAGGCTGATTATTCCCTGGAAAAGGTCTTTGATTGGATTGTGTACATCTGTGTAAACAAATCTGGGAAACTCTTCAAAATCCGGAAAAAGATGACTTACTTGTTGAACTGCTCTGCGAAGATGAGATTGGTGGAGGTGCCCGTGATGGTGATGAGGCCGCCAATAGTGGCTGCATATGTGATGCTCAGAGACAAGCACTTGCAGATCATGTGGTCCTTCTTGGTTGGGTACAGGGAGTCCCTTCGGATTTTGGGTTTCTTTGGGCACAGGAACATTGATCGAAACCTTAATGTGTTATATACCTTAATATATAATAATCAGCGCTCAAAGCCGAGGAGATTTTAATTGACATATAATCTTGAGGTGGTTTTAATGCTTCATGAACTGGTATTACTTCGGGTGTTACTTCTGCTATTATTTTTACCTCAGGTAAACGTCCGTTATTCTGCTTTGGGAAATCTGTTCCCTGAACTGGTTTCGATGCAACCCCATTAACATCCTGCGAAGTCGAAAAGTAAAAAAAAAAAAAAAAAACGCAGTGTGACACATTCAACATTACACAGTTCTTTGAATCTCATTCTTCAAAACGAACGAATCTTTTATTGAGTCATTTTGTTCATTTGATCAGAAATCAAACTTATTAAAATATTATTAATAAGCGGATCCCCCAACCTGTCTACATACTTTTACTGCAGTTCCAATAGTTTATATACAGTAGAAAATAAATTAATCACTCTCTTGAGACACATACGAAAGACTTGAACGAATCATTTACAAGCAACCCATCGCTAGTCTATGCCATTAAGGCTGCTGCTTATGATATGCTTTATGATATATGCGTCTTACCTCAACAACTGTGCAAAATTCTGCTTTCTTACAACTGTAGAAATAAGAAAAATAAGTTTTTTTTAAATTCATGAATAAAAGAAAAAAAATTCTAAAGTAAAACAAATGACATTTCCCTACTTGTTAGTAGTGTTTACGAGCTCGAGATGGTTCCTGCTCAGGTTCTTTTCTTTTTCTACAATTAAAGTGAGATTTATGTGTTGTATTGCATCTTTTGGCTAAATGTTACATAATGGTGTACTATAATTGACCTTATAGTAAAGAACTTTATAATATGAGTGTACCGTTTTCATCCTCTTGTGTCTCCACAGTGTCCGAGTCGTCGTAAGAGTCAGCGATGCCGGTGTAAATGATTTGCTGCAGCACGGCCTCGGCTATCGGCATCACCATGGCCGTGGTGGACGTGTTACTCAGCCACATTGACAGGAAGACGGTGCCGCACATGAACCCCAACACCAGCCTGCAACGTATACAAGCAATGTTAGCTTTAAACACGCCAATCTCAACATAGGTATGTAGTAGACAGTGCATCTGGAAAGTATTCACAGCACTTTACTTTTTCCACATTTTGCTTTTACAGCCTTATTCCAAAATTGATTAAAGTCTAAAATAATGAAATTTTTGCAATTTTTTTAAATAATAATAAAAAAATCATAATAATAATTGCATGTACATAAGTATTCACAGTCTTTGCTCAGTACTTTGTTGAAGCTCCTTTGGTACCAATTACAGCCTCAAGTCTTTTTGAGTTCGATGCTGCAAGCTCGTCACACATATTTTTGGGCAGTTCCTCCCATTCTTCTTTGCAGAACCTCTCGGGGAGCTTCAGTGCACAGCCATTTTCAGATATCTCCAGAGATGTTCAATCGGGTTCAAGGCTGGGTCTTTGGCTGAGCCACTCAAGGACATTCACAGAGTCGTATTGTAGCCACTCCTTTGTTATCCTTGCTGTGTGCTGAGGGTCGCTGTCCTGTTGAAAGATGAACCGTCACCCCGGTCTAAGGTTTAAAGTGCTCTGGAGCAGGCTTTCATCAAGGATGCCTCTCTACATTGATGCATTCATCTTTCTCTTGATCCTGACTAGTCTGCCAGTTCCTGCCACTGACAAACATCCCCACAGCATGATGCTGCCACCACCATGCTTCACTTTAGAGATGGTATTGGCCAGGTGATGTGCGATGCTGGGTTTCCTCCAGACATGACGCTTTGCATTCAGGCCAAAGGGTTCAATCTTTGTTTTTTTCCATGGTCTAAGAGATCTTAAGGTGCCATTTGGCAAACTCCAGGTGGGCTGTCATGTGCCTTTTACTGAGGCCTGGCTTCGGTCTGACCACTTTACCATACAGGCCTGATTGGTGGAGTGCTGCAGAGATGGTTGTTTTTCTGTAAGGTTTTTCTTTCTCCACAGAGAAATGCTGGAGTGACCATCGGGTTCTTGGTCAACTCCCTGTCTAAGGCTTTTCTCTCCCTCCATCAGTTTGTTCAGGCAACTCCACTCTAGGAAGAGTCCTGGTGGTTCCAAACTTCTTCCATTTAGGGAAGATGGAGGCCACTGTGCTCATTGGGGCCATCAATGCTGCAGAAATCTTTCTGTCCCCTTCCCCAGATCTGTGCCTCGATACGATCCTGTCTCTGAGGTCAACAGACAATTTCTTGGACTTCATGGCTTGGTTTGTGCTCTGACATGCACTGTTAACTGTGGGACCTTTTATAGACAGGTGTGCGCCTTTCCAAATCATGTCCAATCAACTGAATTGACCACAGGTGGACTCCAATCAAGTTGTAGAAACATCTCAAGGATGGTTAGAGGAAACAGGATGGACCTGAGCTCAATTTTGAGTGTCATGGCAAAGCTTGTGAATATTTATGTATGTGTTTTTTATTTTTTATTTTTTTTTTTTTAATAGTAGTGTATGGGGAGTGATGGGAAGATCAGATTTAGAGTCCTTTAGTTCATTCCGTTCCTTTGATCAGAAATAAAATAAAATCTTACATGTTCACTAAACAGATCCTCCAAACAAATACATGAACTTTGACTTATAGTTTCAAAACTGAACATATGACAATGCAGCGGACAAATTTTGATAAACAGATCGAGTAGCTTCACCTTTACTATTTACTGCTCCGTGTCTCCGTGTCCAAACAAAAACCCGATCTATTGCATTGTGTAGCATCTATGGGAGTCATGTGATAGAAGAACAAATGACTCTGACCAGACGATTCATGAGATTAACTACTCAATTCTGTTTCCTCTGTAATGCATGGCACAGAGTCTATGGAAGTCATGTAATAAAATAATGACTAGACTCAGACTAGAATCGTCAAGAGGTAAACTACGCAATTCTGTTTCCTGTTCATAACCTACTGTCTGGAGCTGTTGTGAAGCTTCGCTCATGGGCGTTCAGTAGAAAATGAACGAATAGCTCTTTGAGACTGCTCGTTCTTTTGAGTCACCTTGAAGACTTGTTTGAAATGAACGAATCGTTCAAGAACGGCCCATTGTTCAGTGGTGTTGAGGAGGTCAGGGCTCTGTTCCATTCCAAACTTAACACACCATTGCTTCATGGAGCTTGCTTTGTGTACACAAGCATGGATATGTTGGAACAGTGTTGGGGTCTCTAAGTTCTGGGAGAATTTTAATGCGTATATAATGAAATTGTATGGCAAAAGTTTGAGGACAAAGCAATTCAATTTAATCCAAACAGAGATAAAGGGGTTATGAATTTGGAATGTATAGGTTTAGTTTAATAAGCGAGCCAGTGGTGACAGATGGCATGAGGAAGAAACTTTGAGAGGACTCAAAAGGGAACCCATCCTCATCTGGGTGGCACCTAATGTCCATTTATTACAGATCCAGAAGCACATATGCATGTGATGGTCAGGGTGCGTATACCTTTGGCCGAACTTTGTAAATGCTGTGTAGATTTTAAGCGCTGGGGTGTTACCCAATTCTTTATGCTAATTTCAGTCTGCAAGCCATATCTAGGAGATGATCAGGACAGTGTCTGGTAAAAATCACAGCCAAAGTCTGGATTTCTTCCCTGAAAAGACGAATTATTAGCAGTTTGTTGTTTCACTACAGGATGGGAAAACGTACTTAAATAATGATCCATAAAATCCAGGAAGCTGAAGAATGTTTAATAAAATGCTAATAAGCTTCTTATTGGATACACTCATCTAGGATTCTGGGATACACTGTAACTCCAAAGAACTTTAATGAACAGAATTCCAATTATTAAGGATCAAAAGAGAACATGATGCTTAAAACCATGTTGTGTTTCTGTGTAATGAATGTATTTTTGTGTGAAGTGGGACGTACATGCCAGGTTTGGCTCCCGCTATCATAACCATGCGCAGAGCGATGCGCTTGTGCAGGTTCCACTTTTCGATAGAAGCAGCCAAGCAGATAACTCCCATCAGCAGGAGCGTTGTGTCCTTAAAGTACTCCGAGGCTACCTGAACGCAAAAAACATGAATACTTTTATTGGAGCAAAATGAAAGGTAGTACTTTACTGTAATAAAAAAAAGAAATTATATATATGCTATTACATTCATAAATCTGAAGTATTTAATGGACAGCTAAATACTGTAGCTGAAATAATCATTAATCTCAAGTAAGGCTTCGAATGACAGATCAGAATGTCATGTCAAGTCCAAACTAATTTGATTATAAACAAAACACCAGCTGATATATGAGCACATATACTGCATCATGTGCTATTCAAAAGTTATGGGCAGATGCAAATGCAGGTAGAGATTTATACTGACCAGACACCATTGGTGGACAATAATAAATTAAATATAATTTGTTACTGTACTTGAGTAGCTTTTCACATTTCTGTACTTTACTGTAGTATTTCTATTTGGGGAGACTTTTACTGTAAGTTTTCTAAATTTCCAACTCAAATATCTGACATACACTTAACTTACAGACTTAACTACATTTAGCAAAATCTCATCTCATCTCATCTCATCTCATCTCATCTCATCTCATCTCATCTCATCTCATCTCATCTCATCTCATCTCATCTCATCTCATCTCATCTCATCTCATCTCATCTCATCTCCAACATACAGTTCGGCGTAAATTCAACAGCAAGCAGAACATAAACGATGGAACAAACTAATGACTTGAACTCGCCACAACACCCGTGGCTTCATTTGCACTAATCTTTTGAAGTAGTTAAAAAAATTATCATTTTAAAAGATATCGATTAGTGTTTGACTCATTAACATTATTCTAATAATTAAGAGCCTTGTGCCAAAAATTATAATAGGAACATTATAGCCATAATAAATCATTCTACTTTGGATACTTAAGTACATTTGAAGGCAGATACTGTGGTACTTTTACTCAAGTGAAAGTTTAAAGGGATGCTTTTACTGAGGTAATTTTTTTTACCTACTGTATCTCTACTTTAACTCAAGTACATTGTTTGTGTACTTTGTTTACCACTGGTAGAAACACAATCCAAATTTGGTGGTTAAACCGAACAAGGTCAGCCAACGGGTCTAGACAATAGTGTAAACAAGCAAACAAGCGAAAACAACAGCTTGGTATTGAGTCATCGAATCTGAGCAAAAACTTCATGGTTTTCTGATGAAACCAAAGTCCTTTTGTGTGTAATAGGGAACACCGTAGCTCAATTCTAAGCTTGTTGACGGTGCGTGCTGTAGACTGTGGGAATGGTAATCCTTTGGCAGACATGTCTGAGGGTTGTGGGTTTTGCTGGTTGATGGAGTTCAGCTGTAACCCATTGATTTTACATTTACAACATTTGGCAGATGCAATTATCCTCAAACTTATCTCAGTTAAACAGCTGAGCAATTGACTGAAAAGGGCCTTGCTCAATAACCCATCAGTGGCAGCTTGGTGGTGCTGGGATTTAAACCCATGACCTTCCAATCAGAAGTCCAACATCTTATTCACTTCCCCATGAAGACCCAAAATTTACTTTATGTAAGTTCCTTTCTGTCAAATATTCTGAAGAATTTTACTGGCAGTTCTGATCTCAACGATTTACAATATACAGTATTTACAGTAAATGCTTTGCCGTTTATATGAATAGAATTGCATTTATTAATTACTGAAAGCAGTAGTGGTGATAATAGATAATGCATAGATCCTGTAACAACTAGCGCTTAAAAAACAAGAACACTGGACTATAATATAACTGAAAAATATAGTTTTCTGCAAACTGAATAATGAGTTTAGTATAATTTAAACTCATACTCATGTACCCCTAATTTGTGAAGTTTGTCCATGGAGATTTAGTCACATGAGGCAACATTGTGCATTACATAATTTAAAGGTTCAAATATCCAACAAGAGAGAATTAAAAAAAAAGTAAAATAAACAAAAATGTAAAACCAAAAACATGTTTAGAAAATAAAGCATCAGCAAAAATAAATAAATAAATCCTTTCACAAGTGTGTTGAAATATTGTTTGTTTGCTGTAATGCAATGATCTTGGGATGCTTTTGCATGTTGCACGGTAAAGTCCAAAGGTCTTAGTTCACTCTCTAGAATTATTTTTATCTAATCACTTGCTTCTTGAAAACAAACAAACAAACAAACAAACAAATTAATATAAAATGTATACTAAATGTATATATCACATTTAAACATAACATTTAAATAGTTTAGATGTATATAAAGCTTAAATCAGCTTTTCTGCTGAGTTTTTAAAAAAAAGTAATTTTATTTCTCTTAGTAGAGTAAAATTAAAAACAAATCCATTTATATTATATACATATATATAATGCAAAAACAATTTTTAATGCAATTTTATAGATAGCGATTTATAGGAATGTTACTGTAGGAATTTTTCTAAAGAATCTATTTTTAGTACCATTATTTACTTAACCTAATTACTTTACATGACAGTATATGTTTGAACATGATCAACAATGGCAAATAAATGGCATGTTTATGTAAATGTTATACTTTAAATTGTATTCCTCTCATTAAAAGCCTCTGATAATTAAAAAATGATTAATTCGATTCACAGCGTGTGTCAAAATGTCATTTAACACTTAACGTCTCTTTGATGCTCTTTCATTAATATATGGCCTCAAAAATGACCCACACTAGTGCTTCTTTTACTTATGCAGGTGTACTCAGCGGTGTATCTGCGATCTGATGCTGAGCGAATTAAACAAAAGGTCGAGAGCACATGGCTCAGACCCCCAGCAGTGAAGGAGCATTGCGCAAGTTCAGCTGACCATCTGACTCTCTTCACTCTCTTTTTAATATAAAAATATTCTAATATCAGCTAAAATTCTAGATTAACTCCCTCCAGAGCGTGTTTTTTTTTTTTTTGGCTATATTGCAACATCACTTTTACAGTTATTGGAGCATTGTGTGTGTGTGTGTGTGTGTGTGTGTGTGTGTGTGTGTGTGTGATTCTGTGTGTATATTTAAATCCAAATAAGTTCTTTTTTTTTTTTTCTTTTTTCATTAGTTTTCATCCTGTGCTTCTGCATATTGTTCTGTTGGAACATATATTTTTGGTCTCTTTGGATGAAATATAACTCTAGCACATATGATGACCACCATCGTGTTTTATCACCAAAATGTCGTCTGTATGTTGGGGTGTATTTGGTTTTCCTCAAACATGCTCTTATTTTATATGCATAAACTTATTTAAACTTTAAAGTTTATTTCAATGTGAGGCTCTGGGTTACTGCTAGGAAGGTCCTCCAAGTTGCAACAAATGCGCTTTTAAGCAAGGCCTTTAACTGTCTCTCTCCACCGGGGGCACCAATTCCTTAGTTCATTTTGGTTCAAGTGCATAACAAAAAAGATTTATTGTGATATCTTGGCTTAATACGTACTTAATACAATCTTGACTTGATTTAAGACAGCAAAATATACTCACCTCACTTGATTTGAGAACCCCGAACAGCGGGTATAAGAATGCCGGCACCAACGCTGCCGCCCCCAAAGGCACTGCCTCCGAGACCCAGTACACTGCTGTCACAATCAGCACATAAGCACAGGATGACTCCTGCAGGGGAACAAACACAGGGGAGTCTGGAATCAGGGGTCTGGATAGTACAAAGTGTCAAGCTTTAGCATACCTTGAATTATACAGGATATATGTATCATTTTGCTCTTTCTGTCAACAAATGTGTAGAATCGGCATAGCAAAAGGCAATCGGTAAATAAAATATGAAATACTACATCAGAGTGTATTTCAGATATCTTTGTATGACGCACATAGACGATACAATCTTGCATTAGTCATGCATTCTCTTCAATTGGAGACCACTCTGTGCAGCTGAGAATGGTTGAACAAGATGGTTTCACATCAACAGCCTGAAGATTTATGAAGTTACTGAGCAACTGAAGAACTTTGAGTCTAATCAATAGCAGCAGTCTACTACAATGGCTCAGGACCACAGGTTGCATAAATAGTTCTGCATTTAAAAGCCTAGTACAGTAAACCAAAAATGATGGAATCAGTGTTGAGGATGAGAACGGGTTCCCTTTTGAGTCTGGTTCCTCTCAAGGTTTTTTTTCCCTCATGCCATCTCAGGGAGTTTTTCCATGCTGCTGGTTTGCTCATCAGGGATAAAAATGTAATTATAAGGAACAAACTAATAGGCACTAAACTTATACATTCTTTTATAGAACTTGGTCTCGTGTTATAGAGCATGGACTCGGTGTTTAAAAGGAGCCTGTCGTTTAGTCCTATTTGCATATTACACTCTGATTACCAAACCAAGTCAATTCTGGAGGCGAGGAAGTTGATCAGGTGATTTGTGTTCCTGTATTAATCAGGGTTTTATAACGTAGTCAAGCGGCGTTAAAACATGCCCACAGGTTTCCAGCCATACATTATGAATGAAGTCTGCATTTCACACTTGCTCTTGAAGAAAAGCATCCTCATTGTGGATGGACATGTTTTGTTCATACTCAGTAAGACTATGTTTGCTTGGCATGCCCCCAGATCCCCCTTATAACTCCACGACTTATGTGTTCGCATCTCCCGCTGGTTGCGCATGAGCTCAAAGGTGAAAGCACGCTGCAGCAATGTGTACTGCTGGCGGATTAAGCCGTGGGCCAGCACATGGTGTTTTAATCTGTTTGTTGTTAATCAGACCATTCCAACGTGATTGATTTAGCCTTTTTTTTTTTTTTTTAAAGGAGTCTGATTTTTTTCAGGCCTTCCTGCTATCGCATGAGAATGATCCACTGATTTTTGTCACAAAAGAATATATTCTCTAGGATTAATAATTGAGAACATGCTTCAAAAAGTGCTAATGGTTTCCATCAGTCTGAATACACATCCAATTGTAGTTATCAATCAGTATGTTGAGTAACGTCTTGATTATTATGCCACAGGTCGGCAGCGCAAAAGCCGATCTAATCTTTCGCTTCCTTTGTGACGTCACTCCAAACGGAATGTGGACCTGATTGGAAGATAAGAACCGATCACTGAAAAGTAACGGAAATTGATTTGACCTTTGAGGCTGATTATCATTAACAGCCAGGAAAAATGTTTTGCGCTGAACTGACTGTTAAAACGTGACTACGATGGCGGCAGGCTGCTTCTCAAAGGGACGTACCGTAGAAGCGATCGTTTGCCTCAAAAGCTGACCCAAAAATCACTCGAAAAAACAAACAACATCTGCAAAAGCTGCTGGTGTTTTAAATAAACAATTCATAGAGCAAAGCAAGATGTGACAAAACATCAGGAGGGGGCTTGGTCAATACGTGTGCATCTTTACAAAATTCTACGATCCCACTTGTACCCTTTCCAAATTGGTGAAAGGTTGCCTGACTCCCTCCCTCAGTGCATCTTTATCATATAGTCCAAAGAGATATGTAGAAATTGTACATTAAGAACTGCATTGATCATTTTCTTTTTAACTGCAGTAAAAGGTGTCAGCAGTTTTTCTGACTTAATATGCTGCAGAAAAAAATCCACCTTTACAGCAATACTCCTGATCTCTTGTAACGGGTTGGTGTCGATCCACATGGTGGAGGTTGAGAATCTTTGATTGAATGCGCTACGAATTAGAAATTGTTTCTCTCTCAATTTATTTCATTTTTATTACATTTATTTATCATATAACATTTATCGTGCACATGCACCCAGATTTTACTAAAGATCCACCTAACATATACCAAAGTGCACATCCACCCAAATTTCTCAGATTGACTAAAGCATGTATTCAGCCAGATATTTTAAAGTGTATTTACCAAATTGCACATCCACCCAGATTAACAAAAGTGTACATCTAATTTATATTTACTAAATCATGCATCCACCCAGATTTACCAAAATGTTTATCCTATTTATATTTACTAAAGAATGCATCCACCTATATTTACCAAAGTTCATCCTATTTATAGTTACTAAAGCATGCATCCACCCAGATTTACCAAAGTGTTTATGCTATTTTTATTTACTAAAACATGCATCCACATATATTTACGTGTTTATCCTATTGATATTTATGAAATCATGCATTCACGGTGATTTACCAAAATGTTTATCCAATATATATTTACTAAAACATGCATCCACCTCTATTTACCAAAGCGTTTATCCTATTTTTATTTTCTAAAGCATGCATCCACTTAGATTTACTAAAGAGTTTATCCTATTTTTATTTACTAAAACATGCATTCACCTATATTCACCAGTGTTCTTCCTATTTCTCTTTATTAAAGCATGCATCCTACAATTTCTAATCACTGTTCATTCATTTTATATTTGTGCACATCCATTGAGATTTATTCAAATGCAATTCCACTTTTATTTACCACATCCTATTTATATTCACTGCGTGATCCGTTTTCATTTCCCAAACTGCACATCGCTCCATGTTTAGCGCGCATGTTCGTAAATACGCACGGGAAAGCGCGCTGTGCGCACCGGGGAAACGTTTCCAGCTTCCAAAGTTTAATAGGTCCAAGTAGTTAGAAGATTCCACATACCCTCATAGATTGTTTGTTATTTTAATTGTAGGTGTTTGATTTATTTAACCTGAAAAGAAAAGAATTGGGCTTGAAACTCACGATTTATATACCGTCATTACGCAGTTTGAACCTGATATTGAGTAAGTTGCATTAGATGGAAGGATACTCACACTGCTGGGATGGATGAGAGGAAGAGGCAGAAGGGAAAGTGGGATCATTACCACGAGAATCAGCTTCCTCGCCACCCACAGTTTTCTAAACAGGTCCATTCTTGATGTCTCCAGCCAAAGAATTCTCTTTTGGTTTCTTTAGATGTGTTTTTCTTTCCTTTTTTTCCCCTCACGAACGTGCTGTAAATTCTATTCAGCTTTTACAGTAATAATGAAGTTCCTGAGCCACTTATTCTACTACAAAAAAACTTTCCCTTTATGCATTTTTTTTCCAAAAGTGTAAAAAGATGTGCAAAAAAGCTTTTTCTTTTGGTGTTCTCTTGTTTCCAGCCCTAAGAAGAAATTCCCACTTTCATCACTCATTTAGTCTCTTCAAAAAGCGTTTTCATCTGTGTTTAGGCATTTTCAGGGTTTTCTTATTTCCAGCATTCATACAACCTAAAGCACTGTAAAACAAACCAGCAGAAACCCATGAAGTTCTGCTATTACATAATGTGACTCTGCAAAGTCCGCAAATTTCTTAACCCTGGCTATGGTCCCGCCTTCTCTCCTCACTGACCAATCAGAAACCAAGAGACTAATGTCAATCAATTGGTCAAAGAGCACTTTTTTTGTTAACTCTTTTGGTGTGAATTGCACTTCACGAAAATGGGAGGGTGATTGCACGACATGATATGGACCAATCATATAAGTCACAATCAAATATTTGGCTATGTGAATTTAATGTAAATGAGACAAAGTCCAGAAAATGTTGAAGTTTTGCTAGAACTTATATCTTTCTGTCAGGATTGAAACTCATATCATTAGCATAAGAAACAGACACGACCTTGAAATGGGAAACACAAATGCATCTTTACAGAAATAAGTAGATTTCGAATACAAATTTCATAGCCATCCCTTAGTTTATCCCTATTAACAAGTCATACGACATAGGCAGAGAAAAACTCCTTGAGATGGTATGAGGAAGAAACCTTGAGAGGCACAAAAGGGACCCATCTTTATCTGGGTGACACTGAATGTCCTTATATAAATTGGTGTTGAACGACCAATGTATCATGTGGCACAATTCAGCAGATGTATAGAAGAAAGCAAGAAAGGTGTTTTCAAGTGTATAACTTGATATATGCAGGGGAATATAGACACACGTGCCAATAATGATATTTAACATGATTAGAAAGAAAAATTAATTAGGAGAACAATGGCGACCTCTAGTGACCCAAACACAACATATAAGATGACAAGTCCTGATTTCTGACCCCTTCTTATTTTCTTATATTAGTGATAAAATGGACCACAACTGATCTTTTTAACCTGTTTTAAAGCAAATGTGATTTTCTAAATAAATACATTTCCTTCTGTCTCAGAAGTGAGAAGTGAATTTTTTTTAATTGAATTGTGTCTTAGGTGATATTCTTCTTCTTTTGACTGCTCCCCTTAGCAGTCACCACAGAGGATTATCCGTCTTCAAACTACCCTGTCCTCTACACTACCTCCATGTCTTCCCTCACCACATCCATAAACCTCCTCTTTGACTTTCCTCTTTTCCTCCTTCCTGGTGGCTCCATCCTCAGTATTCTTCTACCGATATACATGGCCCTCCTCTGCACATGTCCAAATCATCTCAATCTTGCCTCCCTCACCTTGTCTCCAAAACATCCTACATGCGCTGTCCCTCTAATAAAGTCATTTCTAATCCAGTCCATCACCGTCACTTTCAACGAAAACCTCAACATCTTCAGCTCTGCTACCTCCAGCTCCACCTCCAGCACCTCTTTTACTCAATGCCACTAAACCGTACAACATCTCAGGTCTCACCACAGTCCTATAAACTTTCCCTTTCACTCTCGCAGATACTCTTCTATCACAAATTACTCCTACTATCACTCTTCTCCACCCACTCCACCCTGCTTGCACTCTTTTCTTCACTTCTCTAACACACTCTCCATTACTTTGCACTGTTGACCCCAGGTACCTGAACTCCTCCACCTTCTCCACCTTTCTTCCTGCAACCGCACCCCTCCACTGCCCTCTCTCTCATTCACACACATGTACTCTGTCTTACTCCTACTGACTTTCATTCCCCTTCTCTCCAGCGCATACCTCGATCTCTCCAGGTTCTTCTTAACCTGCTCACTACTCTCACCACAAATCACAATATCATCCGCAAACATCATAGTCCACGAAAACTCCTGTCTGACCTTGTCCGTCAACCTGTCCATCACCACTGCAAACAGGAAAGGGCTCAGGGCCAATCCTTGATGCAATCCAACCTCCACCTTGAACCAGTCTGTCGTTCCTACTGTGCACTTCACTGCTGACACACTGTCCTCATACATGTCCTGCACCAAATCGTAGATTTCACCTAAAGAACCGGTTCAAAGGAGTCGATTAATTCTCACGTCACCTGTCTTTCTAAAGTGAAAGAATTTCTACCTCAGACTCAACTGCACTGTTTTCTAATGTTTGGAAAAGTACAAAACTATATTTAAACCAGAAAGTAATTTTAATGTCGCACAACAACTGTTCGTTTAAAGACATTATGCATGTCAATAACAGCAATAAACAATATAATATGGAGAGTTATAGATGGAAATTCAGATATGCTATGTTTTTTCTTTTTTTCTTCGGTTTGTAATATAACAATGTTCCGACATTTTCAACATCACAACTTCTTCTTCTTCTTTTTTTGACAAGGTCAATTCCTTTGTTTTTGCAAATCACTGAATGGTCCTGAAGATGAATATGATTCCAATTGAAAGTGAATTACTAGCAACTGAACACATGTTGAGAAGCTTCAGGAACTTTAATTACTTAATGTACTGGAGTGATGAACATTTCCATCCCTTAATCATTTTTAGAAGGCTATAATTCACCGTTTTTCTTCTCTAATGATCACTTCTGTTCATGTATTTTGAACTCTCGCAGCTAGAGGACGCCATGTAGCAGCTTAATATAGCCAAAACTGTAAACATTGTAAAAATGAATGGCAGCAAATACGTATAGGCATATTATATTTAGAAACATAATATCAAACATCTAGTTTAAAATATATTCTTTGAAGGCGTTAGCATTTGAGATGTTATTAATGAACAGTTAAACTGAAATTTACCAGTCAACCCCAGTCTTTGTATAATGGATATTAAACGTCTACACACCCTTATGAATTTGCAGATTTTTTAAATATAACATAGAAATAACAACATAAATTTCAGACTTAGGCATAAAAGGCATAAAAAAAGCAAGAATGCAGTTTGTCAAAACTCATGTGAAGAAACCACAATCCTTCTGGGAGAACGTTCTGTGGACAGATGAGACAAAAGTAAAGCTTTTTGGTAAAGGACATCATGGCACTGTTTACAGAAAAAGGCCTTCAAAGAAATGAACACATCCCCTACAGTCAAACATGGTGGAGGTTCAAAGATGTTTTGGGGTCACTTTGCTGCTTCTGGCACTGTTTCCAAAGGATTTTGGGGCACAACCTAGTGACCAGTGTCAGAAAGCTGCGTCTCCACCAGAGGTCATGGATTTTCCAGCAGAACAATCACACTTCAAAATCACTCAGAAATGGTTAGAAACAAAGCGCTGGAGAGTTCTGAAATGGCCAGCAATGAGTCCAGATCTGAGTCCTATAGAACACCTGTGGAGAGATCTCAAAACATTTCTCAATTTTTTCTCAATTTCTCAACTTTCTTAAAAAGTGGTCAAAAATTCTAGTAGAGAAGTTTAAGGATCTCATTCATGGTTACATGAAGCGATAGATTTCAGTTATTTTTTCCAAAGGTGGTGCTACCAAATGTTAAGTTGAGGGTGCCAATAATTTTGTCCAGTGCATTCTGTGTTATGTGTGGTATTGTATAAGATTTTAAATGTTTTTTGTGTTGTTTCAATGCAAACAAAAAAAAAAGTAATAAACGTGAATACCAAAACTTATTTTCATAAAGAACTAAAATATAACAATTCATACAATACCAGAACAATAAAAAGCTGGGGTGCTGGGTAAAATGTAAATAAAAATAGAATGCAATGGTTTGCAAATCTGATAAACCCATATTTTATTTATGATAGAACATAAAATACATATCAATTGATTGAGGAAATTTCAAGGAAAAAGATTTAAAAAAATGTGTTGGCTGCAATAAAAAAAAGTTAGGACTGGTCAACAAAAGGCTGGGAAAGTGTTGTTAAAAGAAACAATTGGAGGAACATAATCCAACTAATTCGGTAAATTGGCATCAGGTCACTAAGATGATTGAGTGTAAAAATGTATCTTAGAAAGTCAGTGTTTTAACATAAGCAGAGGTTCACCTCTCTACTAAAACATTGTTCACAAATTATGGAACAATTTCAGAAAAATGTTCCTCAACATCTAGCAGGCAGGAATCTCTAATGGAAATCACAGCATTGGTTTAAAATCACATCCAGAAATTGTTGTATATGAACACAGTTTGCCATGTTCTCCACAAATGCTAATTAAAGCTCTATCATTCTTTAACTCAAACACAATGTGGTTTGAGGAGAGGAGACAGAAGGCTACATCCATAGAAGATCTGTGGTGAGTTCTCCAATATGAACAACTTGGAACAACTTATCTGCTGAGTTCCTTAAAAAACTGGAAAGTAACGACTTATGTTTAATTGCGTTACTGTAATTGAGAATTTTTTTGTACTACTTAAAGTAGTTTTTAAAATCGGTCATTCGGATTCTGCTCTTGACGTTTTCCAAAAAAGAGTTGGTTCACGGAGTCGACTCCTTCCCTAGACAACCTGTATTTAATTTTCTTTGCTGAAGTGAAAGTGTTTCTCGCTCAGCCTAGAATCTGTTTATTTGATTGGCTGAAATAAAAAATTATATAACGTGGAAACGGTGTAGTTTGATGGTAATAAAGGTGTTCTATAAAAGCTCTAGGTGTTAAATAAAAAGCAGGTGGAGGAAATTTGCGGGTATGAGGAACAAGTGTGACATTGCAGGAGGGACTTCATCTACAGGTACAGTGTTTTTTTTTTTTACCCGTGGGTTTATTATACTGACTTTTTACATTTTTGTAAATTTTTGTCTATTGAATTCAACGTGTTTTTTTTTTTAGTCTGATGAACCTTTTGTTTAGGTTATTTTTTGTCAGTAATAGACATTTTAATTGGAAAGTTGGAAAGTTCATGTGTGTTTTCTTTTCATTCCTGGAACAGCAAAACCATATTTTGTTTTTGTTGTACACTCAAGGGTTTGATGTCAAAAGAGTACAGTAAAGAGGAAAAATGCAGAATATTTAGATCATAACGTGTTCAATAAATGAGTACATATCACCTACTGATTGATCTCGGATCAAAGATGGATTATGTGACTCAGATTCTTGTAGATAAACAAGGAATTTATGACATTACAATTTGTTTTTGTAAAGTTGCTTTGGGGACAATGTTTATAGGAACACTTGTTAAAATGTAATTGTTTGATTCCATTGTCTTTTTAACAATGGAATTTGTCTTTACAGAGACAAAAGTGTTATAAAATGAAATCCCTTTGCCAGTGGTAACAGTAGCAAGAATAAACTTCCTGAGATGATAAACTTCCAGGAAGAAACCTTGAAAGCATCCAGACCCAAAAGGGAACCCATCCTCATCTGGGTGATAACGAACGTCCATTCATTAGTCGAGGTGTATTGTTCAGTTCAAAGTTTAATCCATTTCAGGTTTGCCTCTGAGTGTTTTGGTCCTCTTTGAGTGTTTAAAGGCTCTGGCATGGAGAAGCTGGTGTTGTATCTGTGATAATCGCAAATGTTGAGCTATTTTATGAGTTGCTCAGTAGCTCCTGGTTCCATAATCTCAAATGACTGTAAAAGACTGTAGAAAGAACATTGCTCATAATCTTACACTCCAGTGCTCATGTTAGATCTCACTCTCCAGTGTTCTGTATTGTTTAAAGACTATAATCACACTCTTGATGTCACCCAAATGAGGATGGGTTCCCCTTTTGAGTCTGGTTTCTTTCAAGGTTTCTTCCTCATTAAATCTAAGGACGTTTTTTCTTGCTACAGTCACCATGGCTGCTCATAAGGGATAAATACACATCTTTGACCTTAACTGTTAAATTCTGTAAAGTTGCTTTGAGACAATGTCTGTTGTGAAAAGCGCTATAGAAATAAACTTGACTTGACTTGCTGCCACATAATCTTTTTACACTAATACAGTGGTTTACAATCTTTGACTCATGGAACAAAAAATATATCTTTTACAATCCATAAAATATTGATCTAATGCAAAATATGATGTGTTATTGATAAGTAGTATTTAATTGATAAGTAATAATTGAAATATACAAGCCAAAGCCCATTCTTCACTTGCTGAATTCATAAAATGTTCATAAGTGACTGTAGATTAAAAAAAAAAAAAAAAAAAAAAGTCAAAATAGGTTTATGTCAAGGCAAGAATAAATAAAACTTCATACTGTTTATTTAACATGCATTTGTATATATTATGATTATGGAATTTGCAAAAGAATAGTAGTTAAAATTAATGTGAAATTATCTAGTAACTGCAAACATTTGTTTCGAGCAATCAGAGGCTTCTCTACTGCAGTGACTATGGTGTGTGTGTGTGTGTGTGTGTGTGTGTGTATGTATGTATGTATGTATGTATGTATGTATGTATGTATGTGTTTATATATATATCTTCCAGTTTCACTGACTCTGCAAGATGGTGGGCCGTTCTAAAGTGACTGAAAGGCTCCGGCAGCAGGATGTCCAGATGAAGGCCAAAGGGATGACCCTATCAGCCATAGCAAGACAAGTTGGTCATTCCAAATACGTTATTTCAAGAATATTGAATCTTTACAACATTACAAACTCATTTAAGTCCGCCAAGAAGGCTTCCACGGAAGACAAATACAAGAGAGGACAGGATACTGCGGAGGATCTCAAAGGGCAATCGTTTCCACACTGCAGCTGGAATTGCTCACCAGTTCAGCGCTGAACAGGGTAAGGATCTGTCTCGTCATACAGTGTCTTGACGTTTAAGAGCATTTGGACTGAAAGCCCACTCTGCAAGCAAACCTCTCAGAAAGAATCAAAAGGCTAGACTAAGCTTTGCTGAGGAGCATGTTGTGTGGACAGAGGAGAACTGGTCCAAAGTTCACTTCAGTGATGAAAGCAAGTTTAATTTATTTGGGTCCGATTGGAAACATTATGTTCGGCGACAAACTGGAGAAAGACTGAACCCAAAGTATGTAAAGAAGTCAGTGAAAAGTGGAGGAGGAAGTGTCATGGTTTGGGGCATGTTTTCTGCAGCAGGAGTTGGGCCTCTTATACAGCTACATGGCAGAGTGAATGCGAATGTTTATCAGAACCTTCTTCAACACCATATGGTTCCTTCCTTGCGTTCATCACCCAATCAGCCCGCAGTGTTCAGGCAGGATAACGCTCCATGTCACACAGCAAAATGGGTAAAGCAGTTCCTTGAAACTGAAAACATTGAAATAATGACATGGCCTGCCCAGAGTCCTGATCTCAACCCAATAGAGAACATTTGGAAAATCCTTGGTGACAAAGTTATGGCCAAGAAACCCACTACAGTCACTGAACTGTGGAGGAGACTGGAAGAAGAGTGGACCAAAATCACACCAGAGCAGTGTGAGAGACTAGTGCTGTCCTGTGGCCGCAGATGTGCTAAAGTCATTCAGAGCAGAGGCCTGTACACTTCCAACTAATTGCTGACTGTTGTAACCAGTGTTGGGGGTAAGGCATTACAAGTAACGTGCGTTACGTAATAATATTACTTTTCTGGAGTAACGAGTAAAGTACCGCGTTACTTTATAAATTTACACATTAATATCTGAGTTACTTTTAAAAAAAAGTAATGCGAGTTACTTTTCAGTTAAATTATTTTGCATTAAAAAATAAATACTGAATTAAAATGAACGTAGTCACGTAGAATCGCGCACTCATACGTGCGAGCCGCGGGAACAGAAGCTGGTCAGAAGCGGAGATGGCAAACCAGAGCATTACATTACTGTGATGGAAGTATTCTAATTATTTTGAAATAGTCGAGGAAAAGGAGAAAGGAATAATGGTTAAGTGTAGATTATGTGTTGGTGAAAAGCACTTGTCAATTGCAAAAAATACCACAAAAAAAAAAAAAAAACATCTGCATGCAAAGCACAGCACTACAGATGTGTGTGTGTGTGTGTGTGTGTGTGTGTATAATGTTGAATATATGCAACATTATGCAATATTGCATATATGGAAATGGAGACAGAATTATAGAAAACTTTTGCTGACTTTCCACCACAGCAGATCTATTGACTGCTTAGAATAAAAGTTTTCCGTGGGAGACACATGTACGATCCCATCGCAGCGGAGATAGAGAGCACATTCACAGCTCGTTTGCTCTTTGTGGGAAGATAAACTGCCACGGTCACTGATAATAGCGCGAACTTTGTAAAAGCGTTCCGAATGTTTCAAGCTGATGATGAGGCAGAGAATGATATAGACGAGAAAGAGGTCATATTTACGGAATTGCACGAAGTTTTATGAGATGACAGCGAAAGGTATGTTCTCCCTCCACATCACCGTGTGCAGCCCACACGTCTTTTGCCCTAATATAACTTATTTCTTAATGGCAATTATTTATATTACACCTGTTACACCTGTAAGGCGTGAAAGAGATACAAGTAAAGCAAAAGTAACGTAATTAGTTACTTTTTTGGGGAGTAACTCATTATTGTAATGTTGCCCAACACTGGTTGTAACCTTCAGAACATTTTGTTGGAATCTTTTTCCATGCTACAGTCATTGTTGTTTTCTAATTTTGATCAGTGTGTTTTCTGCAAAATAATGTTTTTTTTTTTTTAAATGCCTTAGTTATTTTGTGGAAAAGGTGTTCTGGTAGCATGGTATAGACAGGACAAAAACTCCTTCAACTGTTGAGCAGTGAAGATGACATTATTTGAGAATTGTTCAGTTGGTTATAAATTGTTCTCCAGTGTGTGTATATATATATATATATATATATATATATATATATATATATATATATATATATATATATATATATATAGGAACATCAACATTAAAATATTTCTGTCACAATACGGTTTTTAACCTCATTAAATGTCTGTAAAATGTTTAATTAAACTGTCATAAGAGATTATTTTGTTTTAGAAAATAATTCATACATTTAAGTTAAATATCTACAAATCTTGTGACGTTTTGCTGCTTTTTTTCTAGGAGAATAATCCATTCAAGCAGAAGAGATCAGACGATTCAGGACTAAGCCATAGGTTTGCAAATACTTTACTAATATTTAAAGATGGAGACCCTCAATCTGGACACAGATAATGTGTCCCCGCTTTCAGAAAAACGGTAATTTATATTGTCCTATTGTTCCAGTCATTAACAGTTCAAATGTAAAATATTTATTGGGTGAATGTGAATGTTAAGGAAAAGCATAATTAAAGGGTATGTTATTAATGAAAAGCTACCTGTGTGTATATGAATTACTAAAGGACTGTTTTTAATGTTGTACAGTGAACCTCATGGTGAGAGATTAGAATCGCCAGCACCCAGATGTTTCTCAATTAAGAGTGAAATGTCTATGGATCTTCCTCTCCATTTTAAAAATAAAGACTCATCACTCCAAAGCAGGTAAAAAGTCACAGGAAAATTCCAGTAAGAAACTTGTTATAGTGTTATAATGTTTGGTGATGTAAGTGTACTGTATAATCGCTGTCTAAAATGTTGTACACTGAAATCCAGGGAGAAAGATCAAACTATCCAGTACCTAGCTGTATCTCCATGAAAAGTGATGAGTCTTTAAAGCTTCCCCTGTTGTTTAAAAATGAAGACTCATCACTTCGACACAGGTAACTCTTGTGCAATTGATTGTTTTAGATTTTACTCACAATTTTGCCCGTACATTGCTTGCTTCCATTTACAATTTCTTCATCTTTGAACTTTTCTACATTATATCCATCTATCAATAAAAGAAAGATTTTTTTCTTCCTGATGATGTATGAATAATGTAAGCAGATTTGCATACAGATGATGATCGACTTTTTCTAAAGAAAAAAAAAAGAAAGAGTTTTTGTATTTGTGGTTTACACACTTTCACAACTTTATTTTGGAATTTAGGTTGTAAAGTCTGATAACTGATTCTCATATTTCACCACAACATCCTGCTTCAACAACTTTACAGGCACAACCCAAAAGCTGCTGCTGCTGATGAATTCCTGAAAAAGTTCAAAATATATCTGATGATGAAGTTTCAGTGGTTGAATGAAGTAATAATAAATCAGGGAAATCAAACACTCCTAAATGAGATCTACACAGAGCTCTACATCACAGAGGGAGACAGTGGGGAAATCAATGAAGAACATGAGGTAAGACAGATTAAATCAGCATCCAGGAGAATAACATCAGCGGAAACACAAATCAAATGCAATGACATCTTTAAGCCCTTATCTGAACAAAACAAACCCATCAGAGCCGTCCTGATGAAGGGAGTTGCTGGTATTGGAAAAAACAGTTTCTGTGCAGAAGTTCATTCTGGACTGGGCTGAAGGGAAAGCAAATCAGGACATCCAACTCATATTTCCACTTCCTTTCAGAGAACTAAATTTGATAAAGAACTAAAAACTGAGTCTGGTGGAGCTCCTTCATGTCTTTTTAAAGGAAATAAAAGAAATAAAAATTTCCAGTTTGGAAAAGGTTCTGTTCATTTTTGATGGATTGGACGAGTGTCATTTTCCTCTAGATTTCCAGAACACAGTGAGAGTGTGTGATGTATTTAAATCAGCATCAGTGCCTGAGCTGCTGATAAACCTGATTAAAGGGAATCTGCTTCCCTCTGCTCTCATCTGGATCACCTCCAGACCAGCAGCAGCTGATCAAATCCCCTCTGAATGTGTTCATCGAGTCACAGAGGTACGAGGATTCAGTGACCCACAGTAGTATTTCAGGAAGAGAATCAGTGATCAGATCCTGGCCAATAACATCATCACACACCTGAAGGCATTAAGAAGCCTCTACATCATGTGCCACATCCCAGTCTTCTGCTGGATTTCAGCCACTGTTCTAGAGAGAATGTTGGGTGAAGCAGAGAGTGGAGAAATCCCCAAGGCTCTGACTCAAATGTACACACACTTAATCATCATTCAGACAAACATCATAAGAGGAAAGTTCCCAAAAGCAACAGGAGAGTGATGAAGAAATGCTTCATAAACTGGGAAAACTGGCTTTTCAGCAGCTGATGAAAGGAAACCTGATCTTCTATGAGGAAGACCTGAGAGAGTGCGGCCTTGATGTGGCAGAAGCAGCAGTGTACTCAGGTGTGTGTACAAACATCTTCAGAGAGGAGTTTGTCCTTTATCAGAGTAAAGTGTACTGCTTTCTTCATCTGAGCATTCAGGAACATTTCGCAGCTCTGTATGTGCACCTGATATTCATGAAGAAAAAACTAAATGTTCTTCAGTTTCAGTGCTCTGAATCTCTAATATCAAATGTTCACAAGTGTGCTGTGGATCAGGCTTTAGAAAACGAAAGCGGACATCTAGATATTTTCCTCCGTTTTCTTCTTGGACTCTCAACTATGTCCAGTCAGAATCTTATAAATAACTTAACACAAATACGCAGTAGCTCCCTAAGCACAGAGGAAACAGTTCAGTACAATAAAATGAAGATCAGTGAAGATCTTCCTACAGAGAAATCCATCAATCTGTTCCACTGTCTGAATGAACTGGGTGATCATTCTCTAGTGGAGGAAATCCAACGCTACTTGAAATCTGGGAAACAAAGTGAACTCTCTTCCACACAGTGGTCTGCTCTGGTGTTTGTGTTACTGACCTTAGCACAGGAGCTGGAAGAGTTTGATCAGAGTAAATATGTTGGTATGGACAAGATTACAGAAGCTGTTCTTCTGAGGATGATGCCTGTGATTGCAGCATCCAAAAAAACAATGTAAGTAAAACTGAATATACTGTTCTAATGTCAGAGTGAAAAACTTTGAAAAATACATACTTTCGGCTGTTCTGAGATATTTATTCAGGATCTTAAAAAATATTGCAATATTGCAACTTTAAAGGAAATTGGAGAACCAGTAATGAATAGAAATGAAAATTCTATCTAATTTTATAAAATCCTTGAGCAACCATGAACAAGCGGTGGACAAAGTACATAAAATGTGACTCCAGTAAAAGTAAAAGTGTCCCTTTAAACTTTCACTTCACAAAACTACCACAGTTTTTGCCTTCAGATGTACTTAATCAAAACAATTTCAAAACGGAGCATCCTCTCTACCCTGATTGGTGGCTTGCTGCGTAACTTTAAAATGTAGTAAAATTTAAGTAAACGTCTCCACAAATGGAAATACTTAAGGAAAATACCGATACGCGATAAAGATCCTTAAGTACAGTAATGAATTACACATCCCATTTTGTGTGTTAATTGCCACTGCTGTCTTTGTGAAGTAAGAGTGGCAACTATATGGACACCTAACAATCACAACCACATTTTACTGATTTAAAGATTAATTCTCCATTTGTCGTTACAATAACCTTAACTCTTCTGCGAAATCCTCCTGCTAGAGTTTTGGGCATGGCTGTGGGGATTTGTGATAACTCTGAGCATTAGTGGGATCAGGTACTGACGTTTGTTGGAAGGTATGAGGTTCAGTTGGTGTTCCAGTTCATCCAAAAGGTGCTGGGTTTGAGAAGGTCGGGGTTTAGTGCAGGATACTTAAATGGAGCTTCATGGAGCTTTCCTTGTTAACAGGGGAAAGAATATTGCTTGGGCTTCTTAGTTCTTGTGAAGGGAAATTGTAACCTGGCAGTACACAAAGTCATTCTGTATTGTCTGTTGTCTGCTAACAAAAAACGGTTGTCTTATGACTCTGATCATCAGGTGCTCATAAACTTTTTTCCATCTAGTGTACAAAGCATCAAATCCCTAAAATGTCGTCTTAATTCCAAAGATTTGGAACAGGAACTTAAAGCTATCATGGATGTAGACACTCCAAACTGGAAAATTGTGGACTGATTTTTTTCCCCCATAATTTAAGTGGGGCTCTGATAGCCTCAGAATTATGTTTACTGTTGACAGGAGTGGAAACCATTGTTGTATTTGTGTGGTCGAACTCAAGGTTAGAAGTTTTGTGCAGGCAGAGTTGCTTTCTTGCTTACCACACATCTTTAAAGATATATAAGAGGTTATTTTATGAAATATTGCTGCTGTTTGTACTTTCGAACATTTATGACTGAGACAAGGTACTTAAAGACTTGTTTCATAATCGGTACTAGGGATAGTTTGTGATCTATTATTGTGTTTCCTTTAGTATCAGTTGTGATGCAATCCTTGTGAGAAGTTGGTCAGCTCTGGTCTCAGTGTTCAGCTCAGAAACCACCAATCTCAGAGAACTGCATCTAACTGTAAATACGCTGAATCTGTCTGGGAAAATACTAAAAGACTCGGACGTTGAGTGTCTCTCGGCTCTACTAGGAAATCCTCACAGTAAAGTGGGGGGGTTAAGGTAAGATATTTCTCTGAGTCATAATAATTCATAAATTATTATGAGGAAGCAGCTGTATTTTAATTTACATCAGTACAATGTGAACAAATAGTCATTAAGTGGCCACTTATGCATTAATTATTAAATGCACTCACAAATTCGAAAAGGTTTAGTGCATACAGTAATATATTTGCACCTTGAGTAATACTTTGCTTAGTGTTAATTATAGCTTGTGAATGGTCCAACAATCCAGCATGTGTCATTGTGTCTCTCTAAAGGTTGCATGGTTGTGATGTTTCAAATGGAGGCCTTGCTGCTTTGGCTTCAGCCCTGAGAACAAACCCCTCACACCTGCGAGAACTGAATCTGTCTCAGAATAATGTAGGAGACTCAGGAGTGACGTGTATTTCCTCTGTACTGGAGAATCCTCTATGTAAACTGGGGACACTGAGGTAAGTTCATATTTCTGAGAGTCACATGACCTGCTTTTCATAAACACACTGATGATTTGACTTAGTCATTGTTGCGTATAAATTCAGCAATATTTTTGCAATTCTAGTAATGAATTGTGTTAATTTAAGCTCGTGACAGGTTCAAACAATGACGCATCATTTAAACAAGATAAAAAAAATCTGTTAACTAAGAGGTGTTGTTGTGTCTCTCTACAGGTTGTGTAATTGTGGTGTCTCAGTTGAAGGCTGTGCTGCTCTGACTTCAGCTTTGAGTTCAAATCTTTCACTGACAGAACTGGATATGTCTAATAATAACGTTGGAGACTCAGGAGTCAAGGTTCTCTCTGTTGTATTGGAGAATCCTCACAGTAGTCTGGCAAAACTGAGGTAAGATCATATCTCTGCGAGTCACATGACCTTGTTCTCAGTGCAGGAGATACTCATAATCCTCATGACTCTAGACTTAATTAGGATTAGCTCTTCACTACCTCCTGATAAATCTATGCTTTGATTAATCTATATTTCAACAACACAATTAAAATATTGATTTTATTAACAGATCTATAGCCAAGTGTATAAAACAGATGGAGTCACATTTTGGGCATAAAATAAGCAAATGATAAAAATTGGTCAAATTCACCAAATTGGTGTCCTTTTTTCCTATTCATCTTCAGCCAATTATTTTTAAAAGGTTGTATCTCTGAATATTTTTGTTTGCCGTATGCGACAATAACAGCGCTGCTTTAGGAACTGGAATTTAACTATTTACCTTATTGACCATTACACTAAGACTTACACCAATAAAAGTCTGTTGATGAAGAGTGCATCAACGTGTCTCTCTACAGGTTGGGTAAGTGTGGTGTCACAGATGGAGGCTGTGCAGCTCTGTCTTCAGCTCTAAGATCAAACCCCTCACACCTGAGAGAACTGAGTCTGTCCCGAAATCATGTAGGAGACCCAGGAGTGCAGTGTCTTTCTGCTGTACTGGAGAATCCTCGCTGTAAACTCGAGAAACTTTGGTAAGATCATCTCCCTGAGGGTCAAGTCAAGAAGCTTTTATTGTCATTTCACCCATATAAAGCTGACTGTACACAGTGAAATGAGACAATGTTCCTGAAGAACCCTGGCGCTACATAAAACAACACAGAGCTACTAAAGGTGTGGGACAAGTACACAAAACACAAAATAGCACCTCCAGTAAACCTACTCTATGTTACACAGTACAATGTGCAAAAGAGAGCTGTATACAGGAGTGTACTTGAGTGTGTGAAATGAGTACGAGAGCGTTTGAGTTCAGATTTGTCACATGACCTGCTCCTCAAGAACGCACTCTCGAAGAAGTAAGACCGAGGCAGTTTTAGGTCGCACCGACTTGTCATAAAATGTGGTCCGATCTTTATTTCTATCACAACTATACTGACCGGATTAACAGGACTTTAGATGACATTGTTTAAATGCACAATTGGGCTTTGGCTTCAAAATGATTTCTAAAAGCATTCATAAATGCCATTGCCAGTTGCTTCTTAATATAGTGGGAATTAAACCTTGTGTAACAGCAAAAAATGCTGAGAAATTAAATGTTTTACCCTATTATGCAAAACATACTATCTTGATCTTCTCAATAAAGTTCTGCTCATGTGATTGTTATATAAAACACTTTGCTGAAGATTCCGTTCATGTGTCCACTTTAAAAAACAACACTGAACAATGTCGTTAAAGGACTGATTTCAAAAAGGAACCCACTGCTCTCCAACACACACTGCTGCATGTCTACATTCACAAGACACACATACACCAATAACCACACTGTTACTGTGATATTCTGCAGGCTCCAGGAATGTGGTGTCTCGGAGGAAGGCTGTGCTGCTCTGACTTCAGCTTTGAGATCAAACCCCTTTCACCTGACAGAACTGGATCTGTCTAATAATAATGTAGCAGACTCAGGAGTGAAGGGTCTCTCTTCTGTACTGGAGAATCCTCACTGTAAACTGGCAAAACTGAGGTAGAATCATCTCCGAGTGTCACATGAGCTACTCTTCAGCAACACATTGACAACACATGATACTGAAGCAGAGGTTTGAGGATCATTATAACCCTGAGAAAGAAGATGCTGATATACTGTACAGCATAACAACAACTGATCAGGTGTATATGCAAGAAATGAATACAGAGTGAGTTAAATTGCTGTTTAAGGTGCTTCTGGTCAAATTGGTGTCCCCTCTCATTAGATATGAATAGCCTTTATTTGTCACATATACATTAAAGCACAGTGAAATTCGTTCTTCACATATCCCAGCTTGCTCAGCAGCTTGGGTCAGAGCACAGGGTCAGCCATGATATGGCGCCCCCGGAGCACAGAGGGTTCAGTGCCTTGCTCAAGGGCCCAAGAGTGGCAGCTTGTCGATACCAGGGCTTAAACCCCTGACCTTCTGATCAGTAACCCAGAGCCTTAACCACTGAACTACCACTCCTCCTTCAAGATTAGACTTTATTGTCATTAGACTTTATTGTCACTTTATTGTCATTGAACCCCCGACCTTCCGATCAGTAACCCAGAGCCTTAACCACTGAACTACCACTCTTCCTTCAAGATTAGACTTTATTGTCATTGTGCAAGGTACATGTACAGAGTCAATAAAATGCAGTTAGCAGTTAGTTAGAGGTCCATATGTATGGGGTGAAAAATTTACAAATATTAATACATAATATACTGTACAAAGATTGTGCATAAATGTTGGGAGATAACATGCTCAAATGACATGATATAGTTATGGACAAGTATGAATGTTCTATGGTACAGTATATGCAGAATAAATATGGGTGGAACAAGTATGGACGGTGCCAAAAAATGAATAGTCCGTGATTGGGGTCTTTTGATAATGCCTCTCAGACGTTTTTTGTAAATGTCCTCCAAGGTGGGTAGCTGAGGGCCAATGATTCATCTTTAACTGATTTAGCTTTAGGTTATATATCTGAAAATTATTGTTTGGCCGTTGATGATTGAACACTATTGTAGTAACTGGTATGAACTGGAATTTATTGTGGGGAACATAAATGTTTCAGTGTGGTCAACTGGTCAACAGGTGACCTTTAGAATAAGTCTTAAACCAATAGGAATGTGTTGAGGATGAGTGTCATTGTGTCTCTCTACAGGTTGTGTATATGTGGTGTCTCAGACGAAGGCTGTGCTGCTCTGACTTCAGCTCTGAGATTAAACCCTTCACATCTGCAAGAACTAAATCTGTCGTGTAATAAATTCGGGGTCTCAGGAGTGAAGCGTCTCTCCGCTCTACTAAAGACTCCTCTCTGTAACCTTGAAACACTGTGGTAAGACCATCTTTCTAAAAGTCATATACCTGCTCCTTAGTAACACACATTGTCTAATAGTGAACATGAAGCAGATGTCTTGGGACACGTTGACTCCTCATAAACATGTGGTTACATGTTGTTAAAAGAAGGACACGCCCACTCACCACCGTGCCCTCGTGTCTCTTCATGTTGCGTGGTTGTGGCATCTCGGATGTCGGATGTGCTGCTCTGATCTCAGCTCTGAGATCGAACCCCTCACAACTGAGAGACCTGAATCTGTCTAATAATAAAGTAGGAGACTCAGGAAAAGAGATGTTTAATGCTCTTAAGGAGGAGGAACATTACAAACTACAGAAACTGATGTGAGCAATGACACTTTTACACGCATTCAGACTGCTAATCATGAAGTACCAAAAGTGTGTGGTTTTTAATTCGCATCTTTGTCTGTTATATTCAGGGTTTGGTGGTGAGCATCTGTTTGTGTGATGAAGACTCCAGTGTTTCAGCGTTGCCATGTTGGGAAATAGTTCACAGAGGATGAGTTTGGTGAACGTTTGTCTATATGAAGCTCATTAAATGCATTTGTGTGCTTTTTACTTTTGAATATTTGTAATGTGCCCAAAGTATTTTTCACATGCACAGTACTGCTTGTTAGCTTTATACTTTCTTACATTCCTTACTAGAGGTGTCACAAATATTTTTCTTTTCTGGTAGTCAAACCTGGAATTAACAAACCAATTGAATATAATGCAACAAAAATATATACACTATATTGCCAAAAGTATTGGGTCACCTGGTCATAAGTACGGTACGTGATTTTTGATCATTGCATTGCACATTTACTCCCAATTTGCTCTTTTAATTCCCTCCACTCTCCTGGGGAGATGTTCCACTACATTTTATAGTGTGCTTATGGATATTTGTGTTCATTAGCCACAATGGTGTTATGAAAGGAAGGTACTGATGTAGGTGAGGAGACCTGGGGTGCAGTCAGTGATCACATTCCTCCCAAAGGTGTTCAGTAGGGATGAGATTAGAGCTCTATAGCAGCAAGATCTTCCTCTCCAAAGCATGCAAACCAGATCTTTAAGGAGCATCTAAAGACGTCCTGTACAATCGAGTGCCTCCAGCTTTGTGAAAACAGTTTTTAAAAGAAGCACATATAGCAGGAAAGGTCAGGTGAATATTTTTGGAAATAGGAAGGAAATACAGCAAAGGAAATAAGAAAAGCTCTATAAACCCAGATATCAATCACTGCCTTGTTCAGTATTCAACTACAAATGTGTGATTTGACATGGCCATTATATCATCTTAAAATGCTACTGAACACTAGAGAACAGCTGAATCCTTTATAGGTTTTTCACAGTCACTAGTTTAGCTGCAAACCACATGCAAATGCTCCAATATATTGAATATATTCACTTGGAAAATATATTATATTCAGATATTAACGAAATCAAATCTCAACAAATACTACATTTCTGTTTCTATGTTAACATTTCCATTCTAAAAACAAAATGAACACATTAACACACCACCGTGACAATTGCAGGTTTTTGACACTAATAATCTTTTTTTTTCCATTTGTCAAGAGACAAATAGAAACATGATAAGAATTGTTTATCAGTTTCTATCCGAGAATTTAAACACGGTCAACATGAACCTCCCCCGTTACTGATTGAGCACCTGTTCCCAAGTTCAAGTTCAGCTTTATTGATTTCACGAAGGCAATTTGGTCGCAGCATCCAATTCACATTACATAATACAATTCAATCACACAGTACAAACACCTGGTTTCCTCCTAAAGCGGTATTTATCTTAAATGTACAAACTTTACAGCTGAGGGGATAAATTAATGTATAAAACGATTTAGTTTTACTAACAGGAGTTTTATGCAAAAATCCAGAAGGTAGAAGGTGAAACTCGTGATTGTGTCTATAATATAATTCATAGTCATGAGTCATAGTCATTCCTCCCTCTTATTTTATTTATCTGGTTAAAAATTCTCTCAAGGCCATTTTTGTTTTTTACACACTTTCACACACTGCACTGGAAAGTTCACACTCTGGTTCATTCACATATGCCAAAGTCTGCATTTTAGAGTTGTTCCTAAGCCTTTATTCAGTGTTTGTATTTTTGTTTTCACTTTTTTTGTGGATTTTTATGATGTGCAGTTGATTACTGAGTTTTTATTAAAACCTTTTCCATTTTTTTTAATGTATTTTTTTTTTTTTTAATTAAACCTAAAATGTACTTATTCCTGTACCCAAGTCGATTTAATCCACCACTATAACAATTACTCATGGTTTTACTACTTGTGAATTTTGGTAGGAGGAGGGTTTCGATGAAAGGTTTTGTGCAGGTAAAGCAAAATGATCCCTGACAGATTTTTAAAGTATTCTTGTAAAACAGAATTATGTTCACCAAGTAAAATATTTTTCTTTTCTTTTAAACAAACTCATTAAATAAGAATAGGGACAGTATGAATAAAAAGAAAGCTTGGAGGAAAATCATGACAGATCACATGTCTCTGGGGAGTGTTATACTGTGTATATATATAGGTCATTTTAATTTTATTTTTCTTAAGGAGTGTGAGAGTCAAGTTCCAGCTGTAAAAGATTAACCACCTAAAGCATAAAACCCATGTCCCAAAACCCCTGCGGTAAATTTGATTGTACACTGGGCATTCACTGAGTTTTATGTTAAAAGATCATTAAATATGTTTTAGTAAGTAAACTGTGCAAAAAACAAAAATGATATAGATGATACAGAAATATACTGGTTTAGGTCAGGGATGAAATTACTGGTAGTACTGGTTGGATTGTGTGTAAAGTATTTGAGAAACATATAAAAGAGTCGGTTCACAAAACCGACACCATCCCATATCACCTGTAAATAAATCTCCTCTCCTAAAGTGAAAGTGTTTTTTCCCCTCAGCCTCAAGTCTGATTAGTGGATTAGTTGCACAAAACTATAGTGTAACGTGTTAAGTAAAAGTGGGTCATTTTATTATTCTAAACGACCATATTTTTATGAAATATTTGTATATATTTGATGCAGAGATGGGAAATAAATTAAATATACTTTGTTACTGTACGTAAGTAGATTTTTCTGGTACTTTATTCACTTTTAATTTTTTTGCACAACTTTTTACTTTCACTCATAAAATTTTTGCAAAAAATATTTCAGCCCATTTTCAGCCCATCAACATATTTCTTGTCATTGCGTGGCTTTTTCAATCTTTAGTTTTTTATATTGAACAGGATATACAATGGCACTAATAAATGCAAATAAAGAAATATTAAGCAAGGCACATATTCAATAAAAGTGCAAAGTAAAAATAACTACATATATTCTGAGAAGGCAAAGAAAAGGAGAAGAAAAGGAAAAAAGGGTGTAAAGTAAAATAGGGGTCTCCTCATACCGCTTTAACTAAAACAAGTTATTTTATTATTCCATCTAATTTCCTGTAGATGGCAGTATAAACTCAGTTCTTTCCTACTCTATAGTTTATTATACCATCTATAGTTTTCCTTTACTCTTTTTATATATTCCAATGTAATCGAGTAAAGCCTGTTTAAAAAAAATACGTTTTTTTTTCTTTATACATTTGCATTCATAAAGAAGAAATTTGCCCAAAATCAACATTACATTAACGAAAACATTTTTTTTTTAGTTATCTAAAAATCATCTAAAAATGTGATTCCTGTTCAGTCTCTTGCAATCAATATAAATCAGATATGCAACAAAAATAAATCACTCCTGCTAAAATTCATAGATGCCAAACAGAAGAAATTCAAATTTTGTGCATTTTCAGTCGCTGTAATCCAAACCGTAGTTGATATCATACTGCTCTGTCCTTTACATCTGCCTCTGTGTGTCTTCCCTCACCACATCCATAAACCTCCTCCTTGGTCTTCCTCTTTTCCTCCTTCCTGGTGGCTCCATCCTCAGCATTCTCCTACTGATATACCCCATGTCCCTCCTCTGCAAATGTCCAAGCCATCTCAATCTCTCCTCCCTCGCTTCGTCTCCAAAATGTCCTACATGCGCTGTTCCTCTAATACACTCATTTCTAATCCTGTCCATCGTCGTCACTCCCAATGAAAACCTAAACATCTTCATCTCTGCTACCTCCAGCTCCACCTCCTGTCTTTTACTCAATGCCACTGTCTCTAAACCATACATCACAGGTCTCACCACTATCCTATAAACTTTCCCTTTCACTCTTGCAGATCCTCTTCTGGAACCTTTGACTGGATCTAAATTTGCTACTTATTTCAGAGAAGTGTCAAACACTTCTCTGTACAGTTGTGTTCAAAATTATTCAACCCCCACTGAAATTGATTGTTTTGGTCGGTTTGACATTGATTATGATCATTCAGTCATCCTGCTTACAATTAAATCAAAGAGGCACGTGTAGGTCAGACAAATATAACATAACATTTATAATGAAATAACCACAAATGTCTTTTCTGAGCTCACATCATTATCAGTTTTATTCAACCCCCAAGTGACATTCAATCTTAGTACTTAGTACAACATCCTTTTACAGTAACAACAGCTTTTAAACGTGAAGCATAGCTTGACACAAGTGTCTTGCAGCGATCTACGGGTATCTTCGCTCATTCATCATGGGCAAAAGCCTCCAGTTCAGTCACATTCTTAGGCTTGCGCACTGCAACTGCTTTCTTTAAGTCCCACCAGAGGTTCTCAATCGGATTTAAGTCTGGTGACTGCGATGGCCTCAGGTTTGTGACGGACTGCATCATATTGTCATCCAATATCTCCTGGTACTGAAGAGAATTCATGGTACCTTGCACACGCTGAAGCTTCCCAGTACCTGCAGAAGCAAAACAGCCCCAAAGCATGATTGACCCCCCGCCATGCTTCACAGTAGGCAAGGTGTTCTTTTCTTCATAGGCCTTGTTCTTCCTCCTCCAAACATAGCGTTGATCCATGGGCCCAAACAGTTCTAATTTTGTTTCATCAGTCCACAGAACACTATCCCAAAACTTCTGTGGTTTGTCCACATGACTTTTGGCATACTGCAGTCGACTCTTCTTATTCTTTGGGGACAGCAAGGGGGTGCGCCTGGGAGTTCTGGCATGGAGGCCTTCATTACGCAGGGTGCGCCGTATTGTCTGAGCAGAAACTTCAGTACCCACATCTGACAAATCTTTTCTCAGTTCCTCAGCAGTCACACGGGGACTTTTCTCCACTCTACGCTTCAGGTAGCGCACAGCAGTCGAAGTCAGCATCTTCTTTCTGCCACGACCAGGTAGCGTTTCAACAGTGCCCTTTGCCTTGAATTTGCGAATGATGCTTCCTATGGTGTCTCTTGGTATGTTTAACATCTTTGCAATCTTCTTATAGCCATTGCCCTTCCTGTGAAGAGTAATCACCTGTTCTCTTGTCTTCCTGGACCATTCTCTTGACCTCACCATGTTTGTAACCACACCAGTAAATGTCTAGAAGGAGCTGAGTATCACAGTCATTTTAAAGCTGCCTAATTGGTGCTTATTAGGCTTTATTGCTGCTCCCTGATATCCACAGGTGTTTTCAATACCTGATTGAAAACACTTCATTGAACCTCTGTTCTTCAGAGTGGTAGTCTTTAAGGGGTTGAATAATTATGTCAATGAAGAATTCACAAAAGAAACATTTACTACTGTATTACAAAACTAATTGATGTCATTTTAGTTGCATATGGTTCTTTAAGAAGTCCTTGTAGGATTTCATTCTGAATACAATTACAAATGTACACTAAATTCCCTAAAACCATTTACAGCATTGGGGGTTGAATAATTTTGAACACAACTGTACATTTACTGACTTCCTGTTCTTCATGTCATCTTCTCACTTGAATTGGTTATTTTAGATGGCCTGAGCCAGCTGGGCCATGTCTGTGGAGACTATGGTCCATATTATTCACTTGCATCTATTACAATTCTATCCCTGGTTACAGTGTCTGTCTAGTCCATTGCAGAAAGTTAAAATTGCTATGTTTCAGATTGCGTGTGACTGCTGCAGTCGGCGGTACCACCAATCAACTACCCAGGGGACATAAAAAGTGCACTTTCTGTGTCTGACTGTGGAAACTAAGCAGATATCAGAATCAGAATCAGGTTTATTAGCCAAGTGTGTTGACACACGCAAGGAATTTGGTTCCAGATGTTAGTGACTCTCAAAAGTACAGACATAAATAACACTATACATTCAGCTTGGAATTTACAAGACAAAAACAGACTATACAAGAAAATACAGACAATGTGAGACAACATAGACAGTACGAGTATTAAATAGGGATACAGAGTATATGACAGATCAGTAATGTACATAAAGTGTGAGAGTGCATGGTGCAAATAACAATATTGTGCATCAGTTATGATAAAGAGTTTAGTTTAGAACTTTGTACAATATACAGCAGCAATAGTGTGTAACATATACAGATCAGATGATGTGATGACTGACAGCTCTGATAATGCAACACTTATAGATATTTAGCAGGAAATATAATTAAGGTGAGTTATTAATTAGTCTGATTGCGAGACAGTTCGTCGGAATTGAGCACCTTAAGAACTTTTTCCCCTATTATTAGATTTTCTTTCATTAAATACTGTATTTGCTTGCGTCCTACATTTGTGTCCTTTCAGTCTCCACACCTGACAAATTTGAGAAACATAAAAAAAAATTCTGAGGATTTTTCTTTTGTAATAGAAGAGATAACTGGATTTAGTAGGATTTGCGAGTCGACTCCTGAATCGGTTCACATGGTTCCATTTATTGCACGTCGTCTTTGCCAAAGTAAAAGAGTTTCTCCCAACCATTTTTTGACTCATTTTCTGGACTGACTGCAAAACCCATATAAAACAGAAACCGTGTAATGTGTTGAATAAAGGTGAGTCATTTTGTTATTATATATAAGAATAATGTGTATATATATATATATATATATATATATATATATATTTGGTATCAAACTCGTTTAATGTCAAATATAATTTAATATAACTGGAGCTGTTTTTGTTTGTTTTTGCTATATATTAAAGAGTTTCTGGTCAAAAAAAGAATTAGGGGACAAATGTCTTTTATTTCAAGATATCAAAAACATTGTTACATTTAACCGGGTGTTTGTGGATAAACTTGTGGATGTTGAATTCTCTTCCACTGATTATACAAACAACTAATAGCTCTGAATGTCTGCATGTTGGAATGCATGAAGAAAACAGAAGTGGGTGCGGTTTCCGAATTCTGTGCATGTCACTGATAGGACCGTGCATCAGATTTTACCGAAGTGACCTGAAATCACCAGCAATTTAACCCATCTTGGGCAGAAACTTTACTCCGAGTACCAATACATGAATGTAAGCTCTAAAAAATAGAGGAAAAAATTATATCTAAAAGTATCAAATAGTGTACTATAGTCACAAACCCTAAACTGATAAATATTGTAACGTATTTG
Organism: Silurus meridionalis; assembly: GCF_014805685.1. NCBI lineage: Eukaryota > Metazoa > Chordata > Actinopteri > Siluriformes > Siluridae > Silurus > Silurus meridionalis. The sequence continues at coordinate 17,872,422 of NC_060901.1, forward strand.
GATTGATGTTATAACTCCTGTTGGCCATTAGAGGGCACTGCTGTACGACTGAACGTCTCAAGGTTACGAACGTAACCCTAGTTCCCCGAGGGAACGAGACGCTGCGTCAAAAATCTATGGGAACGCCCCTGCGTGACCACGCTCTGAACCACGTGCCAATAGGCAAGCCGTGACGTCATAGACTGGCGACGCCGCGTAAACCAGGAAGCTACAAGATGGCTGTGCGGTGGTAGCGACATTAGCTTCTGCAAAGAGAAGGTAGCGCCGCGGGATGCAGGGAGTGTGGCACGGAGGCGCGGCGTCTCGTTCCCTCGGGGAACTAGGGTTACGTTCGTAACCTTGAGACGTTCCCCTTCAGGAACTCGAGCTGCGTCGAAACGCTATGGGAACGAGTGTCCAATCACGCCACACTGACCAGACCCTGCCGAAAAAGTGAGGGCCTCGGCACCAGCACGCAGGACAGAGGAGCCCGGGGTGGCTCCGAGGTCGAGGCCATAGAACCTGACAAAGGTCAGCGGGGTGGACCAACCCGCAGCGTCACAGACGTCCCGGAGTGACACTCATGTGTAACCCCAACAACACTGCCAGCACCTCCCGGCAACCTATGTGCCACAAGAGACGCAGGTCGCTCCACAGACCCTGGGCGGAGTGGCCACTCATGACCGCTCCCCACCCCGTGATGGAAGCGTCCGTCGTTAGCGTTACGCGACGACAAGGAGTCCCTAAAACGGGGCCTCGGGACAGAACGTAAGGTTCTACCATGCAACCAAGGCTCAAAGGGCACACCGTGAGACCTTGATGTGACGATACAGACTCCCTCAGGGGGAGAACCCTTCTGCCCCGGAACCACCACTGGAGGGGCCACATGCGGACGCTGCCGATATGAGACCCAGCAGCCTCTGGAACTGCCTCACAGTGACTAGGCGGCCTGCCCCTACCCTCCTGACTGCAGTGAGGATGACTACAAACCGGGCGGGAGACAACCGTGCCCGCAACTCGGCCGAGTCCCACACCATGCCGAGAAAGTGGCCCTCCGCGCTGGGAAAAGTACACACTACCCGGCGTCTCAGTCCGAACCCCAGTACCTTCATGCAGGCGGGAACAGCACCTCAATGCCAAAACCGCCAGGTGCTCTAACGAGCCACCATCAACCAATTGCTGATATAATACAGAATGCGGATGCCCTGAAGCCGCAGCGGGGTCAGTGCTGCGTTCACACACTCTGTGAAGGCACGGGGTGAGGGCGCTAGGCCGCACGGAAGGACCGATATTGGTAAGCTTCGCCCGAAAGCAACCTCAGGAACCTCCGTGCGGTGAAGGACGGCTGCATGGGAGCATGCAACCTCCAGATCTAGCGTATGACAAATCAGTCCTTGGACTTGACCTGAGACACGACCTCTCTAAACGAGAAACCTGAACCCGAGCCTCAAAAGTGAGTGGTCCAAGTAGCGGAGATCCAGAATGGGATGCAACCCACCGTCCTTCTTCGGAACAACGAAGCACGGGCTGTAGCAGCCTGACTCAAACTGAGGGGAACCACCTCGATGGCCCCTTTCCCCAGGAGTATGCGCACTTTCTGTTCTAGGACCAGAGCCTGCACGGGTCCCACCAGGGTGGGACACACCCCGTCGAGCCGGGGAGGAGAAGATGCGAACCGAATCGCGCAGCCCTTCTCCACAGTACGCAGGACCCCCGAGAGACTCCAGGCAGCCCTACAGACTGACAGAAGGTCTTCACAGGGAGAACCAACCCCTCGGGGCTGGCTCCCGACCCACTCAGAGCGGCTGGAGCGGTGCTCTGCAGCCGACCACACCTCCTGAGAGGCGGCGGAACCCTCCGTCCGCAGCAATCATACGGGCGGAATACGGGGAGCAAACCGCTGGAGAAGCTGCGCTAACAGACAGTCCTCCTGAACCCGAACGGCAGGAGCAGCGTACTGCGGCCGTTGAAGCCCCCTGAGAGGCGGCGGATGACTCTCATCCGCAACGAACTGTCGGGCGTAAATAAGGGAGTTAACCGCTAGAGGGAGGCAGCGTCCCGAACACCCTGTGGCAGGGCCGACGGACTGGCTTACCGGTGGTGCCAGGGAGGGACGAGCACCGTAGCATGAGGCGCGCACCGCCCTCCAAGATGCAAGCCATCAGGCCTACGCACCACAGCCCGTCCACTAGAGGCGAGGACAACCCTCAGGCCGTCCAGCCCCTCCTCGGGCCCAGAGAGTCGCCAGGGGCCCCTAGGACCTCCCCGCGGAGTCGGGTGGCACCACTCTCTCACCGGGCTATCTCGCTGTGCCTGGACGTACCAGGGCACGGCTGCCGCCGAGCAGCCCCATCGGAGCAGCGAGGAACTACCACTGAAACGCCACCGCGGTCTCCTGAACCCGCCAGCAATCGCCCTTACCCACAGCGTCACCAGGACAGGCCAGGAGGGGACACCATGACGCTCAGAAGGAAGCTCGCATCATCCCCCATAGCAGGCCAGCCTGGTATGCCTGCAACACACTCATCGTGTGGAAGCAACCAGTAGCCTGACCTGCCGCGCAGCGCTACCCACCAGAGCCAAGCGGCGCTTCGTAGGCAAACCGATAGCCGTCACAGACGCAACACTCGGGGAGAGATAGCTAGCTAGCGTCTCTACCACAAGCGGCAACGTCCCGTAGCCGCGCCACTCAGCTCCAATAACATTCGCACACAGCAAAAGAACATCGGAAAAGCACGCGCGCCCACGGGCCTCCCAGGACCCAGACACCTCGGTGCGCAGATCAGGGGAGGCGCTGAGGCTGTGACACAGTGCAGGAAACGCACAACCAGCTCACTGGCGCGCTGCTCCTGCCACACGACCGGCCAAGCTAATCCAGCTCGGACCCGGCCCGTGCCACAACCTCAAGGAGCTCCATACACAGCACAGGCTGCGAGGAGTCCGCAGGCTCGCCAGCATCCACCAGCTCATCCTCCTCGGAGAGAGAGACATGTAATGCTGCGCCGCCCGCACCAGGAGAAGAAGCAGCCGCCAGGCATGCTTCCCCTAATTTCCCGAAATTCCATCCACCTCGGAGGAAGAAATACGGAGCACCGCGTCACACACACCGGGAAAAGAACCGATACCAAACGAGCGCTCTCCCCGGGGAACGGGAGCTCGGCTAGCAGCCGGGAGCGCATAGCCACACGGCTAAATGCTAACAGCCGATACCATCGAGAGCCAAAGCCTCGAGGGAGAGCGCTCACCTCGGAGAGCGCTCTCTAAAATTCTCCCACCTCGGAGGAAGAATACGGAGCACCGCGTCACACGCACCGGGGGAAGAACCGTTTCCAAACGAGCGCAATCCCCGGGGGACGGGAGCTCGGCTAGCAGCCGGGAGCACATAGCCACACAGCTAAATGCTAACAGCCGATTCCATCGAGAGCCAAAGCCGCGAGGAAGAGCGCTCACCTCGGAGAGCGCTCCCCGAAAATTCACCCACCTCGGAGGAAGAATACGGAGCACCGCGTCACACGCACCGGAGAAGGAACCGCCAAACAAGCGCAATCCCCGGGGAACGGGAGCTCGCCTCGCAGCCAGGAGCGCATAGCTGCACGGCTAAAATGCTAACAACCGATACCCTCGAGAGCCGACTAAGCACTCTCCTAAGCTAAGCAAACAACACATCGGCTGCGTGTCACCCCCCCCGAAATGAATCGGGGCAAGCAGGAGACACGCAGACGGAATTCTCCCTGCATATAAACTCATGACTGCACAGATAACACACTCAAAGCGCTTACCTGAACGAGCAGAAGCTAATGTCGCTACCACCGCACAGCCATCTTGTAGCTTCCTGGTTTACGTGACGTCGCCTGTCTATGACGTCACGGCTTGCCTATTGGCTAGATTCCACACGTGGTTCAGAGTGTGGTCACGCAGGGGCGTTCCCATAGCGTTTCGACGCAGCTCGAGTTCCTGAAGGGGAACTGAACAAAATATATGTATTATAGTGTATTGATGCAAATATAACAAATTTATACTGTTTTTTACATCTAAGTAGTACAATGATAAACTATTAAAGGGATGTACAAAAGTATATATTTTATAAATTTATACATAAAATATATATATTATATATGTTCTCCAATCACTGAGTTCAATTCTTACAGTTTTTCTCAGTTGCTTTGGCGCATTTATCAAATCACCCTTAAAATTTGCAAACTAGTAAGTGCATTTCTCAAGACACTTTGTAAAAAAAAGCACAATACATTGGCTTTCTTGCAAAAGCCGGAACTTTTCTCAAAATCCTTTGTTCCCATTCCCATCAGAATGAAAAGTTCTTTTGTCATTGTTTAGAAACACGATCATCAAAATTTTTAGTCGTGTTAACAGTGTGATGCTGCACAGTTTCAGTATTTCTTGATATAAAGTACGATTCGGATCACAGTGACTGAAAATGCAGAAATATTGACTTCCTTCTGTTTGGTATCTATGAATTTTAGCAGCACAAATGTATTTATTTTATTGCACATTTGATTTATATTGATTGCACAAGACCCAGGGTTCACACTTTTACTGTACTGTACAAGTGTGTGTTTGTTTCTTAGTTGTTTATCCATTTTCAGAGTTTATAATTCTGTGTTTTGCTCTGTTTGTATTCACTCTCCAATTGAAGGTTCACGAGCTTCACCTTTGACCTGTTTTAGAGAACTGGGTGATTTATTGGTTGATCTGATGCCGTGCACTCGCCTTCATTAGTGACATTCAAGATTCATCTGCACAATTCATCAATTCAACACATTTACAAAAAAATAATTGTAATAGTAATTTTAGATGACAGATTCTGATAACTGGTTTAACCATTTTGCATTCAATGACGTATGCAATGAAGTGATGCTGAGATGTTTTGGGGATTAAAACTATTCAGGTGAAACCAGTATAATATATTTTGATCATCATGAACATAAAAAACTGATAATGTAGGAAACAGCAGACACTCGTACACAATCCATTAAATGATGTAAAAAAGCATTCGCAATTTGATCAAAGCAAAAAAAAAAAATTCTTATGAAGAGCACAAGTGATTTAATGATGTGGATGTTGAACAAGTAGTTTTGAGAATTTCATTTTTGATCTGAGAAACTCTCCAAAGCTCCAAAAGCTCCAATAAAATTGCATGCTGTTTTCGTTCAAAAAAAATTTTGTTAAATATATTATGATTTTGATACTTGCAAAAGAATGGGATTGTGAAATAATTTATTAGCTAACATTTAATGGCAAAGTCAGATCATGGAATGACTCTAATGCAATGACTATATATATATATATATATATATATATATATATATATATATATATATATAAAGTTTACTTATGAAAATGTGTGGTTAATAGGTTTTGAGGGCTTTGGTATGAGGCGAAACCTTGATAGGAACCAGACTCTAAAGGCAACCCATCCTCATCTAGGTGGCACTAAATTTACAGTTCCATTGTTGAGGTGTGCTTAAATGCTGATATTCTTTTTTAGGGCAAAGATATAAAAACCTTTGTGGAGATTTGCTGCACATTTTTGTGTTTTCTAGGAGTGTAATCCATTTCAGCAAAAGGGATCAGACTCTTCAGGACTTCCATGTGTTGGTACATATTTTACTAATAATCAAAGATGGAGACCCCCGATCTGGACACAGATAACAAGTCCACACCCTCAAAAAAATGGTGACTTACAATGTCAATGTGTTTTAGTCATTATTTGCTATTAAGTATAACAAAAATATGTACTTAATAAAAAAAATATTTAGTATGTACATAGTAAAGGAACAACTTAAGCAGAGGATGTGTTATTAATTAAAATATAGCTGTGTGTAAAGTGAGTATATTAACCACTAAAGGACTGTTTATGTTGTACAGTAAAGTCCAGGAAGAGAGATCAGAATAACCAGCACCCAGCGGGAACTCTATGAAGAGCGATCAGTCTAAAAATGTTCCTATCTATTTTAAAAAAGGAGAATCCTCACAACACGGATAATGTCATCTCACTTTTAATGCCACTGCTAAAGTCACAGTTAAAGTGAAATTCTGGCATAAACCTAAGATTTTATATTCTGTCTTAAAATAAGTAGTTTTCTCTTGAAATGGATCATTTATAAAACTACATTCAGTGTTTAGTAGAATTTATGATTTATCTGTTTTAACCCACACTGTTCCAACCTTTTTTTACCCAATTCAATACTCAAGTATGTAATTTACCAATAGGGTTTGCTTGCTTGCTTCCAATTACATTACTTCATGCTTGAACTTTACATTATACATGTGAACATTATATTCAGCTATCAAGGAAGGAAGATGTAGATTTTTGTGCAGAAATTAGATAACGTTCAACATATATTACTGCAACACAAACACATAGTGAGAAGATAATAAACAGCAAGAAAATGTGATCTTGAAGTATGATAAATACACCATGACTCACTATAACTTCCTACTTTACCACCTCACAGGCACAACCCAAGACCTCCTGCTGTAAATGATTTCAAATTAAATCTGATAATGAAGTTTTAGTGGTTGATTGAAGTAATAAAACATCAGGGAACTCAAACACTTCTGAATGAGATCTACACAGAGCTCTACATCACAGAGGGAGACAGTGGAGTCAAAAAAAAGAACAAGAGGTGAGAAAAATTGGGGCAGAAACCACGAAAACTACAACAGAGGAAACACCAATCAAGTCCAACGACATCTTTAAGCCCTTATTTGAACAAGACGAAACCATCAGAACCGTGCTGACGAAGGGAATCGCTGGCATCGAAAAAACAGTCTCTGTGCAGAAGTTCATTCTGGACTGGGCTGAAGGGAAAGAAAATCAGCCACTAATAAACTCATTTCTAATCCTGTCCATCGTCGTCACTCCCAACAAAAACCTCAACATCTTCAGCTCTGCTACCTCCAGCTCCACCTCCTGTCTTTTACTAAATGCCACTGTCTCTAAACCATACAACATCTCAGGTCTCACCACAGTCCTATAAACTTTCCCTTTCACTCTAACAGATACTCTTCTATAACAAATCACTCCTGCTATCACTTTTCTCCACCCACTCCACCCTGCCTGCACTCTTTTCTTCACTTCTCTAACACACTCTCCATTACTTTGCACTGTTGACCCCAGGTACCTGAACTCCTCCACCTTCTCCACCTCTTCTCCCTGCAACCGCACCCCTCCACTGCCCTTCCTCTCTTTTACACACGTGCTCTGTCTTACTTTTACTTACTTTCATAATGTAATATGATTATAATAATGTTTTAAAAATGTTCCACTCTAAAGCATGGGCAAAAGTTTAAATTCAAATTAATGCTTTGAACTTGACATATGTTTTTAGAAACAAGTTTATTAGAGGGATAGAGCATGTAGGACGTTTTGGAGACAAGGTGAGGGAGGCAAGATTGAGATGGTTTGGACATGTGCAGAGGAGGGACATAGGGTATATCGGTAGGAGAATGCTGAGGATGGAGCCACCAGGTAGGAGGAAAAGAGGAAGACCAAGGAGGAGGTTTATGGATGTGGTGAGGGAAAACATGAAGGTAGTTGGCGTGAAAAAAGCAGCTGTAGAGGACAGGGGCATATGGAGACGGATGATCCGGTGTGGCGACCCCTAATGGAAGAAGCCGAAATAAGAAGAAGAACGCGACATTATATATTAGTTGTAATTCATGATTTTGTTTGTATTTTAGCTTTCGGACCTTCTTGGATTCAGACTTTTACTTCCTTGATCCTGCATGAAAACAATTCTATATATTTATATAAATACAAAAATAGACTTTTATTGCAAACATTTATTGCACATACTCTCAAGTTTTTTAAAGTTCATGTTGCATCTGCTGTTCTCTGTCCAGCTTCAGCTGCTGATAGTTTAATATCAACAGATGAGAGAAACTTTAGGTTACTTACGTAACCCCGGTTCTCTGATAACAGGAGTGAGGTATCTCACTATGGGAATCGCCTCGGGCATGACCAATCCTGGAAGCATCAATCACACCATGTCTGTTGGCTGACAGACCAATCATGACAGTGATGCGGGAGTCCCGCCTCCCTATATACGCCGCTGCTCATTCCCACATATCTCTTCTCTGTGCACTGCAAGGAGGGAAGTGTGGTGAGATACCTGACTCCTGTTATCAGAGAACCGGGGTTACGTAAGTAACCTAAAGTTCGATTTCAAACATTCGTTTGGTATCTAACAATGGGATATAGACAACTCCCATACTGCAGATATGCTGTCTGAAGCAGGTGTCAACCAACTCAGTGATGTGATAAAAAGAGATAATCCCTCTCACCGAAGAGAGTGGAAACGTGAGAGAAATGACAAACATCTGGTCCATGATGTTTCCAGCATCCGTAGTCATTCCCTTTCATATACACAAATACATGCCCAAAAATACACATATACACGTATACACACAAATGCATCTATATCTATATCTCTATATCTCTATCTATCTATCTATCTATCTATCTATCTATCTATCTATCTATCTATCTATCTATCTATATATCTATATATATATATATATATATATATATATATATATATATTACACACTCAGGACGGAATGAGCCAGCGAAGGCTCCGTGACATCCAGCCTATAAAAACAGACAAAAGTGTGCGACGAAGCCCAACATGCTGCCACACAAATGTCCTGAATCGAAACACCCTTAAAAAGCGCCCACGAAGTGGCCAAGCCTCGGGTACTATGAGCCCTCAGTCCTTCCGGAGGGTTAAGACCCACGATATTATAATTCATTATAATAGCCCTCACGAGCCAATGGGACAGGCGCTGCCGGGAAACAGGATTTCCTTCACTGGAATCACCCCATGAAACAAACAGCTGATTACTCCGTCTCAATCCCTTCGTCCTGTCAACATAGTGACATAATGCACGGACAGGACACAGACAGTGAAGTTGCTTCTCCTCCGCCGAGGAAAAAGGAGGCGGATGAAAAGCCATTAAATCCACCTGTCTGCAGGCGAAGGCTGACTCGCTCACCTTAGGGATAAATGCCGGATTAGTTTTGAGAGTCACTCGCGAGAAATCCAAAGCAAACCGCATACAGGAGTTATGAACTGACAAAGCGTGAAGTTCACTAACCGGCTTCGCGGTAGAAAGAGCCAACAACAAAGCAAACTTCAGCGTCAGGAGCTTTAAGTCAATACTCTCTATCGGCTCAAAAGGAGGCTGAGAGAGCGCGCTCAGGGCCACGGACAGATCCCATAGCGGAACCAGCAGCTTTGAGAACGTGCTCAGGCGCCCCGTCCCCTTCATAAACCTGCAAACGAGCGGGTGATGACCGATAGTATTACCGTCAATCCCTACGTAGCATGCAGAAACAGCGGCGAGATGAACATTAACGGTTGAAAACGCCTGCCCTTATCCAAAAGTTCTTGCAAAAAGCACAACACATCTGCCACAGAACAGTGAAAAGGGATCATATGTCTTTGAGCACACCATAGTTCAAACACACTCAATTTCCTATCATATGCAAAGCACGTCGAAGCTGCTCTCACATTCTAAATCGCCTCAATCACCCTCGGAGGCAAACCAGCGACGCTGAGATTCATCCTCTCATGGGCCAAGCCCAGAGAGCCACTCTGTCCGGTGCCAGGTGAAAATTCTCTCTGCATGCTTGCAAGAGGAAATCCCTGCGCAACGGGAGAGGCCAGGGTCAATCATGCAGGAGTTGGAATAGCTCCGTCAGCCACACTTTCCCAGGCCAGTTTGGAGCGATTAGTATTACAGAGTGACCGCCTTCTCTTACTTTTTTTAGAGGCGGCACGATCATTTCTCGCCAGAGAAAAGAACAGAGGGCAATGAGTGTTTTCGTGCGAGGCGAAGAGATCTACGGCAGCCCGGCCGAATCTCTCCCATAACAGGTTTACCACCTGAGGATGGAGAGACCACTCCCCATACAGGGGATTTCCCCTGGACAAGAGATCCGCCCCCGCATTCATTACTCCCGGCACATGAGTCGCTCGCAGTGACAGGAAATGCTCCATGCCCTACACCATGAGATCTCGCGCTAGACGGTGAAGTCGAGGAGAGCCTGTTCCGCCCTGGTGATTTATGTACGCCACCGCCGTCGTGTTGTCTGATCTGACCAATACGTGGTGACTCCGAAGAAACTGCACTAAATGTTTTAAAGCTAGAAACACCGTTAACAGCTCCAGAAAGTTTATGTGCGCGCCCCGAAGCGAAATGGGCCATTTCCCTTTCGCTATCCTGCCTTCGCACACCACACCCCAACCTGTGAGTGACGCATCCGTTGTCACTACGTTTCTCAGGGAAACAGCCCCAGCAGGGTTCCCGACTCGAGAAAATCGTGATTTCTCCAGTGATGGAGAGCGCGTAAGCACAGTGACGTCACCATCACCTTGCGATTGAGGTGGCGCTTCGGACATGAGCGCTGCGCCGTAACCCAGCACTGAAAATCTCTCATTCGCAACAGTCCCAACAGTATGACAGACACTGCCAAAGCCACCAGCCCCAGCGGGTGTAGACAGAGTCTGAATGGAACTTTCTTTCCTCTCTGGAAAAGAGAGAGACAACTGCGAATCGACCTGATGCGCTCTTCTGATAGAAAAGCCTGATACAGGTCTGAGTTCAACCTGAGACCCAGGTACATTATTTCCTGTGTGGGCACCAAGCAGCTTTTTGTTTCGTTTATTCTAAAACCTAAGCCAGTCAGGTGAGACAGAAGCACACTCGTATCCACCGCCGCTTGCTGCCGTGATCGTCCAAATACGCTGACACTCTTAAATCCGCCGTTTTCAACGGAGATAGTGCAGCTTTGACACATTTGGTAAAGATCCGTGGAGCTAGAGCTAGCCCGAACGGAACCGCCAAATATTCGTAGGCAAAGCGTAGGAATTTCCTGTGTGCCGGATAAATGCTTTTGTGGAAATATGCGTCCTTCAGATCCACCCTCTTTCTTGGGAACAACAAAGTACCGTGAATAAAAGCCGAGCTGGCTGTCCTCTCGTGGCACCGATCGAATTACCCCTTTGCTCAGTAAGGAGGTTATTTCGTCCTCCAAAACCTGATCAGATTTGCCCTCTTCTGTCGACCAAATCACGCCACTGAAAAGCGGTGGTCTCATGGCAAATTGCAGGCGATATCCCCACTGTATTGTGGATAAAACCCAAGGACGAACTGCGCATGCGCGGCAACTCTCCGCAAAAGCAGAGAGCGGGCCTCTGCAGCTCTCACTCACAGACAGTGCGGTGGCACCATCTGGCGGCGAAGCCGAGGGTTGCAACTCTGATTCGAGTTCTTTTATTGTGTGTGTGGATTTTTTCACTTTCTCCTTTTTTACACACAGCTGTGCCCTCGGCCCACTGCCTGGATGCACAGAACAAATCTTTAATATTTTTGAACGAATATGGAACATTCTGCTCTCTCTCTTGCATAACCCCCGCGGGTGGAGAGGGGAAAGGTAACTTTCTGGGCACTGGGGGAACTGGTCCCAACACTCCAACCGAAGAAATTTCGTTCGACGAACCTAGTCTTTGAAACGCTTCCCAATGACTTTTCGCTGGAGGGGGAGGACAAGACTCTTGAGATGAGTCGAGGGGTGCTACAGAAACTCTGAGAGTGCTGCCACCTCTCTTTAGACCCAAAATCAGACCACAGATTAGGTGCCCGCCTTTTCTTCCCTCCCCGAGGGTCCGCTAGGCGATGCCTAGCAGCTACCGCTGCAAAAGAGGTCTTGTTCCTGGGCTTTGACTGGTGGGGTGGGGGTTGCCTAGGGGCCCTGAAACCAGGCTGACTCTCTCTGGACGCAGGGGCGAAATATGAACGTGCGGGTTGGGGAGGGCGAGCAGGAGGCTTTCTTGGGAGGCATGCCTCAAACGCTTCACCATCCTTTTTACGAAGGTCGCATTGCTGGCGCATATTCGCCACTGCAGCCCCGAAAAGGGCTTTCGGCTCTATCGGGGCATCAAGGAACTCCACCTTCTCCCTCTCTGATAAGCCCATCAACCCCAACCACAGGGTTCTTTCGCCTACCACAGCGAGGCCCATGCTGCGGCCGCAGCTCTGGACCGCTCCTTTAGAAGAACGTAGGTTGAGATCCGCAATGATGCAGATTTCTTTCCACAAGGCTAAATCTGGTGACCCAGCATCAATCTGCCTCCCTATCTCCTCCATGAGCTCTGCCTGGTAAGCTGTGAGCAGTGAGGTGGCATTCAGAGCTCTAACCGCCAGGGCCGAGGAGCGGTAGATCTTTTGGAAAAGGGAGGCGGACAGCCTTTCTGTACGTCCTGGCAGAGAAGGGGAGGAGGAGGACAGAGCAGCTCATCGATTTGGGTGGAGGTGGCTAGCCACCGACAGCTCCACGGGTGGGAGGTTGTACATCCCCAAAGCCTCCATATCGTGCACCTCCAGTCTAGTGATGGGAAATCCGATTCTTTTTTGCGAATCAGTTCTTTCGGACAGTTCGTTTCAAGGAACCGGTTTAAAAAAACGGTTCACCAGTTCTTTTACGTCCTTACATCATGACGTAATGTATATCCAAATATCATCTCGGCGGATGAACATACACACTAAACACATTTAAATAAAGTCATGTCTATTGCATGAGGGCATATAGCTTATCTGTTTAAATTGAATCATCATCATCATCTTAGAAATGTTCCTTACATTTACATTTTGCACTAAATCACCCAATGCAGGCACTGATGTGCAAAACGTTGATGTTTTAAGTTGTTAGTAAATAAACTTACTTTTCATTTAAGTCCTCAGTTCACCTGTGCTCATGCAGCGCAGCACCAGCCTTCACAGTATGTGGAATGCATCTGATTCGGAGTCCAAAAAGTGTGTGTGTGTGTGTGTGTGTGTGTGTGTGTGTGTGTGAGTGTGTGTGAGTTTTTTGGCTACTCTCCTACACACCTCCATGAGGTCCAGCTCACCTTGCATGGGGTAAGGGCCCGTAGCACTTCTAGGCCTGGAGAGGAGATCAGGAGGGAGGATAGCATCCTCCTCGTCGTCCTCCAGATCTTCCTCTTCCTCACCCTTGCGATCCAGTAGAGAGTTTGATTCAAAGAGTGAAGGAAGGACAGGAGAAAACTTGTCGATCAACTCTCCCCAGCTGCACTGTGCTTGTGAAGCAGCCTCGTCTCTCTCTGCGGGCAGCGGAGCGAGACATGGGTCCCCCTTATTTGCGGCCGCGACTCGCATGCGGCACTCCCGAACCCTTGACAGGAAAAGAGCGCAGTGCGGGCAGCACTCGGGGTTAGCAAGCAATGTTTGAACATGCCGAACTCCTAAGCACACGATGCTCAGGGGATTAGAGTCTTTTGCCGAGATCGTAGACCCGCATGCACACGGTCGGAAGTTGAACTTTCCCCACCGTGCACCTGGATGAACTCGCAGTCACCACCCCATAGAGGATCTGCTGAGGATAGCTTCCTAAAAGGATCCTCACGGGGAAGAGAACGAGAATGAGGCAGGGACCGCCAGCAGCAGTGTATATAGGGAGGCGGGACTCCCGCATCACTGTCGCTTCCAGGATTGGTCACGCCTGAGGTGATTCCCATAGTGAGATATCAAACGAATGTTTGAAAGAGAATTAAGTATAACACTGTGTCTAGTTTTTAACCAAGATTTAAATCTGTTGATAAAGAGTGTGTTATTGCGTCTCTATACAGGTTGCATGAGTGTTGTATATCAGACAGAGGCTGTGAATTTCTGACTTCAGCGCTGAGATCAAACCCCTCACTTATGAGAGAACTGGATCTGTCTAATAATGAAGTAGGAGATTCAGGAGTGAAGTGTCTCTTTACTGTACTGGGGAATCCTCACTGTACACTGGAGATGTCATCGTTTAGGCGCCGCCCAAGTGGCAGCCTGTTGCAGCAGCTCCTGTAAAGTTGTGCTTTTTTTTTTTTTTTTTTTTTTTTTTTTATAGTGTTCCGGCACTTTGTGTTTTTTTCTTTTTAAGTGTATGCGTGTAAATTTGGAAGCTGCACAATGGACATAAACAAAGCCACCGAGTTTGCTCTACTTTTCCTGCTTCTTTGGACTTTGTTCACAGTCGCGTCTGGAAACTCTGTTCACAGCCACGGTCCTATTGTTTACACCAGGGATCAGCTGTTAGCAATCCTCAACATGCCGATGCTACTAGGAGAAAAACCGGATATTCCCCACGAGCTAAGGAGAAGACGGGGGAACCGTGCTGGAGCTATGTGTCGGAATAAAAGGAGACGTTACAGACCAACTCTCTCGTCCATCGTTATGGGAAATGTAAGATCTTTACCCAACAAGATGGACGAGCTAGCGGCTCTTAGCGGGCATCAGATGGAATTCCGGGAGTGTAGCATCATGCTGTTCACGGAGTCATGGCTAACCAAGATAACACCGGACACAACCGTGGCTCTGGGTGGATTTGATTTACTGCGCGCAGACAGAACGATGGAGAGCGGTAAGAGAAAGGGAGGAGGACTGGCAGTGTTTGTGAATAATAGATGGTGTAAAACTGGACACATCACTATTAAAGAGCAGATCTGCTGTAAGGACATTGAGCTGTTAGCCGCTAGCATGAGGCCGTACTATCTGCCGAGGGAATTCTTGCATGTTATCGCGATAGCTGCGTATATTCCCCCCTCTGCTGAAGGTGAATCGGCATGCGATGTCCTGCATTCTGTTGTTAACAGACTGTTAACACAGAGCCCAAATGCACTTCTCATTATATCTGGAGATTTTAATCATGCTCCTCCATCCTCCACTCTGCCCACATTCACCCAGTATGTTTCAAGCCACACCAGAGACAATAAAACACTGGACTTATTTTATGCAAACTCAAAGGAGGCCTATACTTCATCACCCCTCCCCCCCTTGGGAAGATCGGATCACAACCTGGTTCATCTCCTACCTGTGTACAAACCCCTTGTATGCAGGCAACCAGCTACCTCCCGCACAGTGACGACATGGTCTGATGAGACCGATGAGGCTCTGAAAGACTGTTTTGAAACAACTATGTGGGAGGAATTGTGCAGTCCACATGGGGAGGATATTGACAGTCTAACAGACTGTATTACGGACTACATTAACTTCTGTGTGGAGAATACTGTACCCACCAGGACTGTACGGTGTTTTCCCAACAACAAACCGTGGATTAACCCTGATATAAAGACTCTCCTTAAAGAAAAGAAGAGGGTGTTTAAATCAGGAAACAAGGAAGAGCTGAAAACTGTCCAGAGAGAACTGAGAAAGAAGATCAGGGAAGGAAAAGCATGCTACAGGAGGAAGATGGAGGATCAGCTGCAGCAGAACAATGTCAGCGGTGTGTGGAAGGGCTCAAAACCATCACTGGTCATAAGGAGCCAAGCTCTCAGGCTGTGGGTGACCAGAAGTGGGTGAATGATCTCAATCTATTCTTTAACAGATTCGATCAGCTACCCTCCCTGCCCCCATCCAGTCCCCCCTGCTGCAATCCCCCCTCTCTGCTTCCACAGCAAGCAGCTCCAGCCCCACCTCTCTCTGCACTGCTATCAGCTCACAGACAATACACAACACACCTAACTTCCCCCCTTGCCGATTCCCTCCAGTCAACACTCCATCCAATATACACTGCCCCTTACAGAAGCCCAGGTGAGAATGGAGCTCAGGAAGATCAAAGCGAGGAAGGCTGCAGGCCCAGACGGCATCAGCTCCAGGCTACTTAAGACCTGTGCAGACCAGCTGTGCGGCATATTGCTGTACATGTTTGACCTGAGCCTGAAGCCGCGTCCAAAAGTCTTCGGAGACTATCGACCAGTAGCGCTGATCTCGCATCTGATGAAAACATTGGAGAGGCTGGTGCTCACTCATCTCTGACCTCTGGTGAGCCCATTAATGGATCCACTTCAGTTTGCCTACCAACCTGGCATTGGAGTGGAAGACGCAGTCATCTTCCTCCTAAATCGGGCTATTTCAAACCTGGAAAAGGCTGGGAGCACTGTGAGACACAATCCAACCTGCGCTCCTGAGGGATAAGATGGTGTACATGGGAGTGGACCATCATCTGTCTGCCTGGACACTGGACTACCTCACAGACCGACCACAGTATGTGAGGACTCGTGACTGTGAGTCTGACATGATTGTGTGCAACACTGGAGCCCCGCAGGGAACGGTTCTAGCCCTGTTTCTCTTCACCATCTACACTGCAGACTTCATGTTCAGCTCAGCAACCTGTCATCTACAGAAGTTCTCTGATGACTCTGCCATCATCGGTCTGATCACGAATGATGATGACAGAGAGTACAGAGGACTTATACAGAACTTTGTGGACTGGTGCCAACGGAGCTGCCTCCAGATAAATGCGGGGAAAACGAAAGAACTGGTGGTGGATTTCCGTAGGCACAAACAAACTCTATCACCAGTGAACATTCAGGGTAGGGACATTGTGAGAGTGGACTCTTACAAATACCTGGGTGTTCACCTAAACAACAAACTGGACTGGACAAACAACACTGAGGCAATCTACAAGAAAGGGCAGAGCAGACTCTTTCTGCTGAGGAGACTAAGGTCTTTTGGAGTACAGGGAGAGCTACTGAAGACCTTTTTTGACTCTGTGGTGGCCTCAGCCATATTCTATGGAGTGGTCTGCTGGGGCAGCAGCATATCTACTGCAGACAGGAAGAGACTAGACAAGCTGATCAGGAAGGCCAGCTCAGTCCTGGGGATTCCCCTGGACACTGTACAGGAGGTGGGAGAAAGGAGGATGGTAGCAAAACTATCATCATTGCTGCAGAACGCCTCCCACCCCCTGTATGTAACCGTTACATCGCTGAGCAGCTCTTTTAGTGACAGACTGATACATCCTAAGTGTCTGAAGGAGCGATACAGAAGGTCTTTTCTCCCTGCTGCTATTAGACTTTACAACCAAAGCTGTTCCGAGTAAAACCAGTCACCAACATACAACACTGTTATTACTTTTTAAGATGTGCAATAACTTTATCTGTGTGCAATATTACATGAATCATGTGCAATATTATGTGCAATATTACCCGCAATTACGTGCAATACCACCTTAAAATATTACTTGAAACGAGTATTTTAGTTTTTTCCTATTTGTATTTATACATTGTACTGTGTATATACTGTTATTGTAGTATATGTATATTATTTTTCATATATTTGCATTTATTTTTATTTCTTTGTTTATTATTATTATTATTATTATTATTATTTGTTTTTATTTCTCTGTTTTCATTTTTTGTATATTCTTTTTTATATATTTGCATCTATTTTTATTTCTTTGTCTTGCTGCTGTAACATAGAAATTTCCCCACTGTGGGACGAATAAAGGTTTATCTTATCTTATCTTATCTTATCTTATCTTATCTTATCTTATCTTATCTTATCTTATCTTATCTTAAAATGTGGTAAGACCATTTCTCAGAGAGTGACTGCTCCTCTGTAACACATGTTCTCTAATAATGAGACTTTTTTTTCACTCATGAATCCATATTGGACTTTCTTACTTGAAGTTGGTTAGTTTAATTTATAAGTTCCTGATTAGTCTATGCATTCATTAATTTATTTGAAATAACTAATTTAGACACTTCTACATCATGAATTATGTAAACCTATTACAAATTATCATATATCCTGTTATCGAAGGCTCGTTCAGTACAAGTACTTTATCTAGCTGTTATGAACATGGATGTCAGATCTGTAATACAAAACCGGATCAATAGAAAAGCTGTTTTAAATACATGCATTTTTCCTGCATGCATTCTTTAATCTAACACTGAGCTAAATGTGAGGACAGAATCAGTAATTGTGTGTATGAAAAATTATGTTTTATTATATAGATAAATGTAAATAATGTGAAAGGTCGTATGAGCCATTAAATAAATGCATTAAAACCGGGGATCTGCCATCTTTTCTTACAACACACATAGTGCTGAATTACACCTGGTTTTAAGAGGAGGACAAAATTATTCTTTCCTTTATTATACTCATTAGTTAAGGTTTTAGGGGGGGCAAATTGAATGGTTGGGGATTCTATCTCCAGCATTGTTGGGCCCTGGAGCAAGCCCCTTAACCCTCTCTGCTTCATGCATCAATCTGGGGTATGCATTAAAAGAATTTCATCATGAGACAAATTAAAGTGACTTTCACTATTCAATTTAGGCATAGATTAAAATCACACACACATTTGGTAGCAACAGATAACCTTTAAAGTAAACCTTAAACCCAAATAAAAATATGTTGAACAGTAGTGTGTTATTGTGCTTTTCTACAGGTTGTGTAAATGTGGCGTTTCAGATGAAGGCTGTGCTGATCTGACTTCAGCTCTGTGATCAAACCCCTCACACCTGAGAGAACTGGATCTGACCTGGAATAATGTCGGAGACTCAGGAGTGAAGTATCTCTCTGCTGTACTGGAGAATCCTCACTGTAAACTAGAGATACTGAGGTAAGACTATCTTTTTGAGCGTCGCATGACCTCCTCGGTAACACACATTCTCTAATAGTGAGTTTAAAGTAGCTTCAGGTTCTAAAATTCATTGGCACTACAGAAAACAGCAATTTGACTAAACTAAATTATAAATGATACACATAGAGGAGTAGTTTCCAGACCTAATTCAGAATAGTGAGTAATTATTTAGAGTGCAGGAGGGAAAAGTAAACCTGTTTAGCAATTACCACTCCAAAATCTGAAGTAAAATTCTCTGAAAACTCTGTTCTTTTATTGATAAGTATGAACTTTGGTGCAAATAAACTTTCATTGGGCCTTGGATGAAGCATTATTGAAATGGACAATGTTGGGAAAGGCTTCAAAATCATTTTTAAAAAGTGTTTATCAATGCTTGATAAGACAAATAACCTACTAATAGAGGAAATTTGTGGCCAGTTGCTCTCCTTAGGGGTGGGAGTTCTGCAAAGATCACACCAAAAGCACAATGTGTCAGGAGCTCGATGCAGGGCCAGATTATTCTGTCAGGAAATCCTGTGCCTGGAAGGAGGACCCAAATGCAGGACGCAACAGGGGTAGGGTGAAAATGGTCTTAAATAAGTGTAACAGGCAGGGGGAAAAACACAAAGCCAGTCCGAAAGAACGAAAGCCATCTGACAAAGCAATGCAGGAAAGGCGAATTCAGAATCCAAAAACAGTCCGAAATCCAAATACCGACAAACAGAACCGAGCAAAAACACGAACAAGTTCGAAGTCCAAAATATAAACAGGGCAGAAACAGGAAACCAGATTAGGATCAGGAACAGGAATAGGGAACAGGAAGCGGAACAGGCAGGGGGGCAAGAATAATGTCAGGTATTTAGGGAGCCGGTGAGATAATCTGGCACCAAGTAAATGTCTTTTTTGTCCGCGAAACCGGAAGGCCCTGACACAATGAACAATAACAATAACTGCATTAGGCAGAAACAATAACTCTGAGCGTGTTCATGTGTTCTATGCCGGAAAAAACTCTGCGCAATAACGGGGGTTGATAGAAGGACTTTTTTTTATTTTTTATCTTTTCTCTAAACAACAATGTTTAAGGAAGTTAAGAGAAAAAAAGTTTCACCCAACACTGCTGCATTGCTCAAATTTACAAAAGACAAACAAAAGTTTTCTTTGCCTTGATATAATTCATCAACTGAGATATTGAGTGTGTGTCATTGTGTTTCTGCAGGTTGTGGCGTTGTGGTGTCTCAGATGTAGGATGTGCTGCTCTGGCTTCAGCTTTGAAATCAAATCCCTCTCACCTGAAAGTGCTGGATCTGTCCTGTAACAAAATAGAAGTCAGGAGTGAGACTGCTCTCTGCCATTAGGAATGATGAACATTTCAAACTAGAGGCACTGAGGTGAGCAGTGGTGTTATTAGATACATGTTGGAAAAAATGAAGTAACCCAGTCGAGTGTGCGGTTATTAATTCAGATTTTTTTTAATTTGATATACAGTGTGTGATGAACATCTGCGTGATGAAGACTGAAGAGTTCCTGCATTTCATTTAATTCATTTCATGTTCATGGCTTAAAAACACTCCCCATAGGAACCTGAAGGATATAAAAAGGTTTTCAACACATTTCTTGGTGGTGAATTTGATGTGTATCTAATGAAATTTATTGTGTTTAAATTGTTCCTTTGTCATTCATAGGTTACATGATATAGATCATTTTTTGCAATTTTTATGTAGTTACTGTTTGTTAAGTTGTATTTAACACATGCATGGTTGTATTAAATGCAATAATATTGTATTTAATAGAGGTGTCACAATACCATTTTTTTGGTATCAATAGTAAAGTTTTCAGCAAAAGCATATTTTGATACACGTACTAATATATATATATATATTACGCTAATACATAAACACTAACATACTGAAAACACAACTTTGTCAGGTCACTGTTGGACTCCACAATTTGCACAATGATGAAACCGGTGTAGCCCTTTTTGTGCATTTATTTCATCCCATTTTAGTACTGTTTTCTCGAACTTTTGTTCTCTTTTACACTGATTGCTCCAGACTTTTGCTTGTCTACCAATTTTGAGCTTGCCTGCCAATTCTGTACATTTCCCCACATCTTACTTTGCCTTCAACATGGATGCAGCAGGTCAGAAGTATTAGTATCAAGCCTTTACCATTCATTAGCACATCATGCGAGAATTGCAGCACACAATGCAGATTTTGACACCAAGGTGAACTATGTGACACAGGCTCTTGCTGCTATCTCCCAAATGATGGACTCTTCAATGTTTTTGCCTTGTGTTTGACACCTCTCCGAGTGCAGAGAATCCAGAGAGCAGCTGCTTACACTTACTCAGGGCTCCTACTGTGTGGCTGTTTATGCAGTGAGGTCAGCATTTTATAATTTAGAAAAGAGGATGCATAAAAATCTATTACATCGATTTTATCTTATACAACATGTTATGTGCATTATGGATGTTCTGAATCAAACTAAAGTTAAAAATAATAAAGTTTATTTCATTTCATTTTATTGTTAATGTTATTTATGATTTTTGAGAAAGGGAAGTGGAATTCTGCTGGGGAGAGGGAATCAAACAGTCTCTAATTGTAAAGGAATTAGAATTACGCACATAAAGCGCAAACATTTCAGATCCTTTATTCAAGCCATGTCATTTCATTTAAGCAACATACAATTAAAAGGTTATATTTTCAGTAGCCAAATGCCCCCAACACATCTACTTGTGCAAATTCTTTATCATATATTTACATTTATGGCATTTGGCAGACACCCTTATCCAGAGCAACTTATATCTGAGCAGGGGAGGGTTAAGGGCCTTGCTCAGGGGCCCAGCAGTGGCAGCTTGGTGGAGGGATTTGAACTTGTGGCCATCCGAAACAAAAAGTCCAATGCCTTAACCACTGAGCCACCACATCAGTAGGGGTGTGGCTGCCATTTCCATTTAGATGGGATTTGTTATTCTCTGTTTATGTAGTATGGAGTTAGGGAAGCTTGGATTTGTATTTTTGTTTCCTTTCTTTCAGGTAGGGAAGCTTCCAAAATCAGACTGTTTTTTTTTTTTATTTTGGCCTTGGCTCAACTTCAAGACATGCCATTGTACAGTTGCATGTAAATACTGTATGTAAATAATACCACTGTTAACAATATACCAACACCTTGTGCAGCAAACCTTTGCGTGTCTGGTTTTGTGTTTGTTTTCATAGAGATATAAATTTTTTTTAACCCCGAGCTAGTTAATCTGTGCGGCCTGACCTTTGACTGGGTCTTAACAGGTTTGAGGGCTCATCCGGGGTATCTTTATATTTGGTGTGTTCAGTGGCAGGCCGTGCATTTGGTACCTGGGCCTTCAGTGGGGACTTACCCGACTTAATCCACCTCTTAATACCACCACTATCACGTCTCAATTATAGAGACCATCAATACTGTACAAAAACGCAATATAACAACACGCGGCATTACAGAGAGCGAGGCATTTCACATATGGAGGGTGAATACCATTTTACTAAAGTAAGAAACCCAGTTAAGACTCCAAAATTCTACACTTCAACCGCAACTGTATCACCACAGAAAATATTGCTCCTCAAAAAATGTATCAAAAGCCAAAAGGGCGGGAGATACAGGGAACAAAATTAAAAACAAAGTCAATGAATTCTTCCAGATCCAGCCAATCATTAGTGTTTTCTAGAAGTTGTTATTGCACTTTCGTTCATTCAACAGTACATTTAAAATAAAAGTGCGCTATTCACTACTTTTGTATTCATTATTGGATTTGTGTATAACAATGTAATTCGCAAGGGTAATCGAGCTTAATTGATTGATTGATTAATTAATCATTTTATTAATTAATCAATAAATGCCTAACAAATCACCTTCATTTGTGTCTTTTTTGTTTTATGTTTCATTCCTTATCTAGTTTTTGTAGTGTTCTACTCGTGTTTGGTTTTTAGTCTAGATTACCCATGATTATACTTAAAAGGATTAATTTCGTTTTTGTTTTTTTTCTTGTTAATTTTTAGTCATTTTTTATACAAAAGCAAAATACTGATGAGTTGTCAAATAGATTTGAGGTTGGATTTGCAATTCAGCTTCGGATGTTTACTAAAAGAGGTTCAGGAAGTTGACATTTTTTTCAAGAATGACTCACCTTTCATCTTTAAAGTGAAAGTAAAAGTGTTTCTCAGACGTTGAAAAATCTAAACAGATTTTAAAATTTCACACAAGGACTATTGATTAAAGGTGAGTAATGTAATTTTTTTAAATAACCAATTGTGTACAAAATTGTATACAAAAAAGAGATGTTTTTATTGATGACTTATTTTTTTTTTTTGTATCCTGTCTGTTCAGGAAGTATTGGAACCAAATCGTATTTCTGTACAGTGAAGGGTTTTGGATTAAAATGTAAATAAACATGAAATAATAGATCAGTATTGACATTGATTTTCTGATATTTATTTTGTAGCCAGATGTGCTCTGTTACATGAATACATTATTGTTCCTTATTTCAAGAAAATGTATATCTTTGAATATCTCAAATCTCTGAGCCATATGCTGAAATGTATGATCTGCTTTTATTTAACAAACAAACAGTTTTCCAAAGCCTGATTAAAGTCTATGACAGTTGCTGAAGAACTGAAAAAAAAAAACCTTTAATGACGTTGTATATCAAGGTCATTGGTGGGAAAAATATTGATCAAATAAAAATAAAATGCATTGTTAAAGGATAGTATTTAAGATGCTACTGGTAAAACTGTAAAAGTGAAATTTACAAACCATAACCCAGACAGTGGGTTATGGTTTGAAAAGCACCTAAAGTGGAGTGGTAGCTCAGTGGTTAAGGTGCTGGGTTACTGATCGGAAGGTTGGGGGTTCAAGCCGCGGTATCGCCAAGCTGCCACTCTTGGGCCCTTGAGCAAGGCCCTTAACCCTCTATGCTCCAGGGGCGCTGTATCATGGCTGACCCCAGCTTCTGAGCAAGCTGGGATATGCGAAGAACAAATATCACTGTGCTCTAATGTATATGTGACAAATAAAGCCTATTCTATTCCATAAATCCCTGAAGCAACCGCATGTCTTGCTATTCTGTAAACTGCTCAAATTTTTGTTTGATTTACAGAATCTGCACCATTTTTGGTGGAGGGCAAATATAAACATTAATGTGAAGTTCCACTAAACATTTGTCTCAAACCCGGGTCACTTAATTGACACTTCAGCAGTCTGCTATTAAGAGGTGCACCAACATGCAGAGATACTTGGGATTGACAAGTCCATGGCGTTTTCTTATTCTTTACAGAAAGTCCACAGAAAATATTGCTCCCAAAAAAATAAATCAGAAGGCAACGTCTCAAAAATCAAAAGAAAATCAAAAGCAAAGACTCAGTCTTAGGAATACTTTCTCAAAAAGGGCACAACAGAAAAACATTTAAACAGAAAGACCTTCCAGGAAAAAACTCAGAAACACCGGAGACTCAAAACAAAGAACACCTGAACACTGGAAGACACTCAGCCTCAGGGCAGGACATACGGGGAATAAAACACAAAACTAAGAAACACAAAATAAATTAAAAAACATTAGGGACAAAGTTAGAGACAAGAGGATAGGCAGTTTTGAATAGGGAGTAGGGGTACAGTGACATCTAGTGGCAATAAACGAATTTTCCCAGATCCTGACAATCAACCTGTTTTTTTTTTTTTTTTGAAGTAGGATTCATTCCAGCAGAAAAGAACATCTTCTTCACAGAATCTTCAAGACTCAGTGGTGTGTTTGTCCATTGTTAACCAATGTTTAAAGATGGAAGAAATCATGTATCCACAAACTCTGAAAATGGGTAACTAACCTCATCCTCGTATTATACATGTTTAAATATAAAACATTTAGTGAATTCATATATAAAGAATAATTTAATCAAAATTATTACTAATCAGAAAGTTAATTGTGGACTGTGTATATAAATTACTTTGTAATGTTGTACAGTCATCTCCAAGGAGAGAGATCAGAATCACCAGCACCCAGTTGTATCTCCATGAAGAGTAACCAGTCTAAGGGTGAGCCTCTGAAGTTTAAAGATGGAAACCACTCACTTCTACACAGGTAACATCTCACTGCTTACTGATGAATTGTTCTCACTTCTGAATGAGATGCATGGAAACTATTATTGTAATAATATTATCTATTAACACTTTGAGTTGATGAGATCATGATGAACACAAGCTCACCAACAGCACTGAAGGAAATTGAGCTACATGTGTACTTTGTGTGGAGACTACAAACACATCTGTACATCTTGCAATTCATCTCATAGGTGTCTGAAGCAATAGTTGCTGCTGTTATTCTCACTAGATTTCCATTGATTTTACTCACACCTATGCCATTGCATTCAATTATTTGCATTATATCCAGCTGTGGAGGAGGAAGTTTTACCCACCATGATGTTGCCCAGCATGGTTTCTAGTACCGATATATATATATATATATATATATATATATATATATATATATATATATATATATATATATATATATATCACAAGCAATTTCTGCATGTGTGCTCAAAAACACTACCAACTCAGAACATGATTACGACAATTAGCTGACCTTGTATTTGTCCTTTGATTTTCACTCATATGTTGGAGTTATAAGCCTATCTGCTGTTCTTTCCTATAGAACGATTTGAATCTAGAAAAGAAACAGTACGGCAAACAAATCATGAGAACATCATAAAACACAATCCGTGGTAACGATGGGATGGAGACTCCTGATCTGGACACGGATGTGTTTCCGGTCAAAGGAATAACTTAACCAAATGGTTTACTCATGATGAAATGCTTGCTGTAACATATGTATAATATTAAGCATATGATATAAATCACTAATTGGACTTTCTATAATGTTGTACAGTAACACTCAGGGAAGAAGAACCAAATCAACAGCACCCAGCTGTATCTCCATGAAGAGTGATCAGTCTAAGGGTGAGCCTCTGAAGTTTGAAGATGGAAACGTCTCACTTCTGCACAGGTAACATCTCCTTACTGTTAATGCCACTGATAAAGTCACAGTTAATACAGAGCTCTAGTGTACCAGAATGGAATATTGTTTATGGTAGAGATCATTCTGATAGAATGGAGTGTATTGCTTCAATTCTGTTTCAGCAGACTTCATGATTTTTTGCCATTTTTCTGTTTTCACCATGACTCACCATATCTTCCTACCTCACCATCCTGCAGGCAAGACCCAGAACCTGTTGCTAGCTATACATTTCAAAAGACATTTAAATTAAATCTGATAAAGAAGTTTCAGTGGTTGAATGAAGTAATAATAAATCAGGGAAATCAAACCCTCCTGAATGAGATCTACACAGAGCTCTACATCACAGAGGGACACAGTGGAGACATCAATAAAGAACATGAGGTGAGAAAGATCGAGGGAGCATCCAGAAGAATAACAACAGAGGAAACACCAATTAAATACAATGACATCTTTAAGCCCTTATCTGAAGAAGACGAACCCATCAGAGCCGTGCTGATGAAGGGAATCGCTGGCATCGGAAAAACAGTCTCTGTGCAGAAGTTCATTCTGGACTGGGCTGAAGGGAAAGAAAATCAGGACATTCACCTCATATTTCCACTTCCTTTCAGAGAACTGAATTTGATGAAGAACCAAAAACTGAGTCTGATGAAGCTCCTTCATGTCTTTTTTAAGGAAACAAAAGAAATAAAAATGTCCAATTTGGAAAAGGTTCTGTTTATTTTTGATGGATTGGACGAGTGTCGTTTTCCTCTAGATTTCCAGAACACAGTGAGAGTGTGTGATGTAAATGAATCAGCATCAGTGCCTGAGCTGCTGATAAACCTGATTAAAGGGAATCTGCTTCCCTCTGCTCTCATCTGGATCACCTCCAGACCAGCAGCAGCTGATCAAATCCCCTCTGAATGTGTTCATCGAGTCACAGAGATACGGGGGTTTAATGACCCACAGAAAAAGGAGTATTTCAGGAAGAGAATCAGTGATCAGATCCTGGCCAATAACATCATCACACATCTGAAGGCATTAAGAAGCCTTTACATCATGTGCCACATCCCAGTCTTCTGCTGGATTTCAGCCACTGTTCTAGAGAGAATGTTGGGTGAAGCAGAGAGTGGAGAAATCCCCAAGACTCTGACTCAAATGTACACACACTTCCTCATCATTCAGACCAAAATTTTAAGAGAAAAGTTCCCAAAGAAGCAGGAGAGTGATGAAGAAATGCTTCTTAAACTGGGAAAACTGGCTTTTCAGCAGCTGATGAAAGGAAACCTGATCTTCTATAAGGAAGACCTGAGAGTGTGTGGCATTGATGTGAAAGAAGCAGCAGTGTACTCAGGTGTGTGTACAAACATCTTCAGAGAGGAGTTTGGCCTTCATCAGAGTAAAGTGTACTGCTTTGTTCATCTAAGTGTTCAGGAACATCTCGCAGCTCTGTATGTGCACCTGATGTTCATAAAGAAAAAGAGAAATGTTGTAAAAAAATTGAGACTTTTAACCGTGTGGTTGAAAGAAAATACAATTTCACATGTACACAAAAGTGCTGTTGATAAGGCCTTAAAATGTCAGACTGGGAATTTGGATATTTTCCTTCGCTTTCTTCTGGGTTTCTCACTGCAGTCCAATCACAATCTGTTACACGCCTTAGTAACACAGACAGGAAGTTGCTCCCGAAATATTGAAAAAACAGTTCGATACATTAAGCAAAAGATCAGTGAAGATCTTCCTGCAAAGAAATCCATCAATCTGTTCCACTGTCTAAATGAACTGGGTGATTATTCTCTAGTGGAAGAAATCCAACGCTACCTGAAATCTGGGACACAAAGTGAACTCTCTTCCACACAGTGGTCTGCTCTGGTGTTTATGTTATTGACATCACCACATGAGCTGGAAGAATTTGACCAGAGTAAATATGTCAGTACAGACATGATCACAGAATCTCTACTTATTAAGCTGATGCCTGTGATTGCAGCATCCAGAAAAGCAATGTAAGTATAAAAACTTGACACCATAAACCCTTTCTACACTTTCTGCTTATTTTAACTCCCTAAAATGTCTCGAAGACACTCTCAAAACAGGATTTTAAGGCTATCATGGGCACAGATGCACCAGAACTAAAGAGTTGAGGACTGTTTTTATTTTTTTTCCTTCCTGCCTAAACTTAACCCAGTTTGTGTGGGCTTGTGCCTATGATAGCCTCAGCTTTTTGTACTTTGCTGACTGGTGTGGAACCCTTCTGCTGTATCACATCCCTCACATTTGTTTTATGAGATTTGCATCACATTTAGCAATGGATATATCTTAGATGTTGGATAGTTTTCCTTTAAAAATGTTGTTAAAATAAGCATATTGAGTGTATGAATGAATATGAGAAAGTATAATGACAGCTTTGGGGAATTGTTTGTTAATCTGCACTATTATTAGTTCAGTAAGTATACGTTTTTTCCTCCAGTATCAGGTGTGATACAATCAGAGCGAGATGTTTGGCAGCTCTGTTCTCAGCTCTCCGCTCGGAAACCTCCGATTTCAGAGAACTGCATCTGACAGCGAATACAATGGATATGACTGGGAATAAACTAAACTCGGATATAAAGTGTCTCTCCACTCTACTTAAGAATCCTCATTGTAAAGTCAAAATATTGAGGTAAGATCATCTCAATTCAATTCCATTAAAGTTGGGACACTGTGTTCAATAGAAGTAAAACCAGAATATTTTTAGAACATAGAAAAACATCAAATGCGTAAACTTAGGAAATCTACCTATTTAAGGACAAAAATAAGGTTAATTTTGAATTTGATGGCTGCAACACGACTCAAAAAAGTTGGGACAAGGCCAGAAAAATCTGTAAAATGTAAGTGTTTAATTTTAATAAACAGTTAGAGAAATATTTCACAACTAATGAGGTTAATTGTCAACAGGTCAGTAAAATGATTGGGTATAAATAGTGTATCTTAGATATGCAGCGTCTCTCAGAATTTAAAATAGGTGGAGCTTCACCAATCTGTGAAAGACTGTCTACAAATTGTAGTCATTTCAGAATAATGTTTCTCAACAAAAATATTCCAGACAATGCTTACTGCATCTATTACAATAGCATAATTTTGTAATCGAAGAGTCTGGGTACTGAACTGGACTGCCTGCATTCTAGACCTTTCCCTGTTTGAAAATGTTAAAACAAAAAAAACAACTAAGGACACTTATAACTGTTGAGCAGCTAGAATCCTGCTTCAAACACAATTAGGACAATATTCCTCTCCAAAAACTTCAGCAACTGGTCTCCTTAGTTCCCAGCTGTATTTGGACAGAAGACATGATGCTACAATCAAATTTAAAATGACCTTATTTTTCCTTTAAATTATATATATATTCCCGGTTTAAACATTAGATCCGATTTTTTTTATTGTGAATAAAATGTTTTTATGATATTTAAGAATCATTGCATTCTGTTTTTATTTACATTTTACACAGCGTCCCAACGTTTTTGGAATTGGGGTTGTACTTGCAACTAAATACAGGTGCAATTAAAAACATTGTCTTTCCACAGGTTGTGTAATTGTGGTGTTTCAGATGAAGACTGTGCTGCTCTGACTTTAGCACTAAGATCAAACCCCTCACATCTGAGAGAACTGGATCTGTCCTTTAATAATATCAGAGACACAGGAGTGAAGTGTCTCTCTGCTGTACTGGGGAATCCTCGATGTAAATTGGAGACACTGAGGTATGATCAAATTGCCTTCTCCTAAGTAAGACTCATACTCTAATGGTAAGAATTAAGCAGAAGTTTTAGGTTCATGTCCTGAGGAGGGCAAAATGTATTGCCTGAGTAGGAGAGAAATGTAAATCAGCCTGCAGTGTATCTGTAGCTGACGGAAGGCTTAAGTGTTTAACTAAAGAGCTAAACAGAGGGAGTGGATGAGCAGGCAAGAGAAACCAGTGATGAATCGTAGACACAGGGTACTGATTAGGACTGGATTTTACGGTGATTGGTGAAGGTTTGTTCAATCAGATTTCAGCCTCTATGTGCTGCCATGTCAATCTAATCTGCCCAGGGCCTTCAAAGTCAGTACTGCTGGCCCTTTAACCATAAAGAATATTATGAATAAATTGGTTTCTTATCCAGTCAGATTTCATATTTGCCTCACAGGGCAGCTAGCTGGCCCAGAATAGGGTCAGCATTTTTCCATCCTCTGATTGGTACAGCCAAGTTCAACTGGTAAAATAATGTGTATAGCTCTGCACACATTAATACATCTGAGTTAGACTTTTTTATGCCTACGGAGGAAGAGAAATTGATTTGGTCTCGGACATACTTAAAATTCCATTTTGAAGAAATGCTAGACATCTTGAGGAGGTCGGCCAACCCCAAAGCTAGCTAGCGTGTCTCAGCCCTGGAAAGGGTTTGTTCACCACTTCCAGACCAGTGAATACGAGCGGTACCACTGGATTACAGCTTCTGAGGAGCGCTGCAAATTATAAGTATACATCTCTGATGAGGAGGTTGTATTTTATTTACATTGTAAAGTTTTTGTCATGTTATTAGATAAATATTGATTCTGAACTGCTCCAGATTATGTAGGTGCACAGTTGCGGTTGTAGTGTAGAGGTTTGGAGTCTTAACTAGTTTTCTTGCATTAGTATAATGGTATTCACCCTCCATATGTGAAATTCATCTCTCTGTAATGCCACGTGAAGTTATATTGCATTTTTGTAGAGTATTGATGGTTTCTATAATTGTGACATGATAGTGGTGATATTAAGTGATGGATTGAGTCCCCACTCAAGGCCCAGGTACCAAATGCATGGCCCGCCACTGAGTTAACTGCTTCAGGATGAGAGGTTTTTTGCTTGTAATGGACCCATACTGCTATAGCCCATGCCAGGGCTCTTCTCCCGAGCATTCCAATCAGCAAAGAAACCTTTGCTGCATCAACTATTCAGCTGCTAATAGTTTAATATCATTTATAACAGCTTATAGAATCTCTTGGTATGATCATTTTAAGTGCAGTTGTATTACAATTAATGAGTGATTACTCATTCTTAATTGTAAAATTATTTTATCTTTAAAGTGAGTTATGAATCAAGATTGAAGTCTTTAAATTTAAAATGTGTCATTGTGTTTCTCTACAGTTTGAGTAAGTGTGGGGTCACAGATGAAGGTTGTGCCACTCTTACTTCAGCTCTAAAATCAAACCCCTCCCACCTAAGAGAACTAGGTCTGTCTCAAAATAATGTAGGGGACTCAGGAGTGAACCATCTCTCTAGTGTAATGGAAAATCCTTACTTTAAACTGGAAACACTAAGGTAAGATCATCTCTGAGAGACACATCACAAACACTAAAACACAGGTTTTAGGTTCATCATCACAGTCCTAAGGAGAAGCATAAGGGAGATCTGCAGACCTGCAGTAACTACAGGGGAATTAAGTTGATCAGGTGGAGGTATGTGCTGGAGAGAAGGGAATGAAAGTCAGTAGGAGTAAGACAGAGTACATGTGCGTAAATGAGAGGGAGGGCAGTATTGGTGCGGTTGCAGGAAGAAGAGGTGGAGAAGGTGGAGGAGTTCAGGTACCTGGGGTCAACAGTGCAAAGTAATGGCGAGTGTGTTAGAGAAGTGAAGAAAAGTGTGCAGGCAGGGTGGAGTGGGTGGAGAAGAGTAAAAGGAGTGATTTGTGATAGTAGGGTATCTGCAAGAATGAAAGGGAAAGTTAATAGGACTGTGGTGAGACCTGCGATGTTGTATGGATTAGAGACAGTGGCATTGAGTAAAAGGCAGGAGGCGGAGCTGGAGGTAGCAGAGCTGAAGATGTTGAGGTTTTCGTTGGGAGTGACGAGGATGGACAAGATTAGAAATGAGTTTATTAGAGGGACAGCGCATGTAGAACGTTTTGGTGACAAGGTGAGGGAGGCGAGATTGAGATGGTTTGGACATGTGCAGAGGATGGACATGAGTTATATTGGTAGAATAATGCTGAGGATGGAGCCACCAGGAAGGAGTAAAAGAGGAAGGCCAAGGAGGAGGTTCATGGATGTGGTGAGGGAAGACATGCAGGTAGTTGGTGTGAAAAAGGCAGATGTAGAGGACAGGGTGGTATGGAGACGGATGATCTGCAGTGGCGACCCCTAATGGGAGCAGCCGAAAGAAGAAGAAAATCACTGTCCTAAGGAGGAAGAGTGATTCATTTCACTGCTCACTGATGAGTTGTGTTAAAATCTTTGGGTCGGATGTATGCAGTGATTAAAAATAAAAATAATGCAGCATTTATTTTTACCGAGCAAGGAGATACAGGGAGGGGAAGCATGATTAGAGCCCCTGAAAGTGCCTTTTTCTCCTGTTAGGTGTCGCCACAGCAGATCATCCATCTCCATACTACACTGTCCTCTGCATCTGCCTCTTTCCATCCAACTACCTGCATCTTTTCCTTTACCACATCCATAAACCTAATTCTTGGCCTTCCTCTTTTCCTCCTTCCTGGCGGCTCCATCCTCAGCATTCTCCTACGATATACCCCATGTCCCTTCTCTGCACATGTCCAAACCTTCTCAATCGCGCCTCCCTCACCTTGTCTCTAAAAAATCCTACACGCACGGTCCCTCTGGTAAATTCGTTTCTAATTATCTTCATTACCTCCAGCTCCACCTCCTGTCTTTTAATCAATGCCACTGTCTCTACAACATCGCAGGTCTCACCACAGTCCTATAAACTTTCCCTTTCACTCTTGCAAATACTCTTCTACCACAAATCATTCCTGCTATCACTCATTTTCCACCCACTCCACTGTGCCTGTACTCTTTTCTTTAGTTCTCTAGCACACTCCATTACTTTGCACTGTTGACCCCAGGTACCTGAACTCCTCCACCTTCACCAGCTCTTCTCCCTGCAACCGCACCACCCCTTCTCTCCAGCGTGTGCCTCCACCTTTCCAGGCTCCTCTCCACCTGCTCCCTACTTTTACCACAAATTACAATATCATCCGCAAACATCATAGTCCACAGAGATCTCTGGCTGACTTCGTCCGTCAACCTGTCCATCACCACTGCAAACAGGAAAGGGCCAATCCTTGATGCAGTCCCACCTTCACCTTTAACCAGTCTGTCATTCCTACTGCACACTTCACTGCTGTCACACTGTCCTCATATACTTCTCTGCCACACCAGACTTCCTCATACAATACCACAACTCCTCTCTCCACCCTGTTATGCGCTTTCTCCAAATCCACAAACACACAATGCAACTCCTTCTGACCTTCTATATACTTCTCCATCAATATCCTCAAAGCAAACATTGCTCTTCCTCGCCATGAAACCATACTGTTGTTCACAGATGGTCACCTCTTCTCTCAGCCTGGCTTCCACTACTCTTTCCCATAACTTTAATCTGTGACTGATCAGCTTTATTTCCCTGTAGTTACTGCAGGTCTGCACATTTCTTTTGTTCTTAAACAATCTTGGTAAATACTCCACTGCAATCTCCACGTTTCTACCGGTATATAATTTGGTCCAACTGACTTTCCACTCTTCATACTCTTAATAGCTGCTCTCACTTCCTCCTTACTAATCCTATTCACTTTCTACAGGTTGCGTAATTGTGGTGTCTCAGATAAAAGCTGTGCTTCTCTGTGGTCAAACCCTGCATACCTCAGAGTACTGGACCTGTCTTGGAATAATGTAGGAGACTCCGGACTGAGGTGTCTCTCTGCTGTACTGGGGAATCCACAATGTAAACTGGAGACACTGTGGTAAGCACTGTGGATCTTCTCATGAACAATGTTTAAAATGTCTGTATGACAAGGTTTAAATTAGAAGGAGTGTGTGTGTCATTGTGTCTTTCTTCAGGTTGAGTAATTGTGGTGTCTCAGATGAAGGCTGTGCTGCTCTGGCTTCAGCTCTAAAATCAAACCCCTCACACCTTAGAGAACTGGATCTGTCCTCTAATAATGTAGAAGACTGGGGAAAGAGGTTGCTTTCTGATTTTAAGAATGATAAACATTACAAACTACAGGAACTGAGGTGAGTTTTTAGATATATTTTGGAAAAAAAAAAAAAGTTTGTACATATCTTTAGTTTGAATAAATATCAGATTACCAGGTTAGGAATCAAAAACAAAATTTCACTGTATTCACTATAGTTTTTGTTTCTATAAATCGTCTTCAGTGCTGCTTTGTTTTTTAGTAGCGTGCTGATTTCTGTCAGTTACTTCGTCCTGCTGCTTTTGTTGATCTCTGCTTTACACTGTTAATGACAAACAGAACATTTAGTCTAATTAAACCTATTGAATTTAATGTCACATTGCCACAAATATTTCATATAAGCAAAACATTTTCTCACTCTGACATTCCATTCAGCTCCTAACATCTTCTACCATTCTTATAAAATTCACCTCAGCTTGTTCTTACACACTGCATTTAAATCTAAATGTAGAACATGAGATGAATCACACTGCATTGTTCACCATTTAAAAAATCCTTGGACCTTCTCATTTGTTCTAACTAAATGTTAAATCACAGACAAGTAAATTGTTGAATGGTTCATTCTAAAAAAAAAAGATGATGTTTCTCTTGGAGCAGAGATTATTGCATACTGTTTAGCATGAAGTCTGAACCCAGTCGAGTTAATGGTTATTAATTCAGATCTTTTTCTTTTAGGTTCGATGGCAGGTGAACATCTGTGTGTTTGTGTATGTTATTAGACTGTTAGGGAATTGAGAACAAATTTATAGACAACAGTTTTGTTTATATGTAAGCATTATGTTTGGGTAAGATTACATCTATTTGTTCTTTTTTCTCTATCATAGAAAAAGAAAAAAAAGGAATCCAATTAAGTTGTTGTTTGTATATATTTTTTGTTGATGAATCTAAAATGCACTTACAATACTGCCTTATTGTGTCTTCTGACAAAAAGAAACATTTTCCACTGTTGCTACATATTCGAATTTCTTGTAAAATACATTTATGAAATATTCTTATATGCAGTTACACACAAATTGTAACATATGTCCGACATTAAAAATGTACATATGAAATGTATTGTTTTCTATGCAGATATTATTATTAAAAAGAGCTAATAGATAAAACAAAGTCTGACGTGTCACATGTACAGTATATAGAATTATCAAGCAATGTTTTATGTTAATTCAAAAAATAAATTATTATTTATAAATAATTTATTTAATATATATATTTTTAAATAAATGTACAATTTATTTAAATTAATTATTTAATATAAAAGATGTGTTATTTCTCAAACAAATGCATTTCAATATTGAGAGTGATCAGTGGTCTTTCATTTTCAATATTAAAAATGCAATAGTTATTCAAATCCAGCTTTTAAATTATTATTCAAATGTAGTATGTCTTGTTAGTTTTTAAATAGTTTTTGAGTTTTTGTTTACTGTCTGTTTTCTAGAGTCCACATTCATATGTAGAGTTTTGTTTTGGTTATTCATTTGTGTTTCACTTGCATCTGATGACTGATTCGTTGTTTTTTTGTTTGTTTGTTTGTTTGTTTTGCTATACACAGAGGATAAATTACTGGTAGTATGTTGACTTTATTTAATGTATTTGAGAAACATGAAAACATAACGCCCAAGAAATGTTTTGTTGAGTTCAGTTGAATCGGCTCAAAAGAATCAACTCACTCCCACATCACCTGTAAAGAATCCGGCTTCCTAAAGTGAAAGTGTTTTTCAACCTCGATTCCATTTTGGAGACTGCTGTTGTTAAAGGTGAGTCATTTCATTATTGTAAACAACTAAATAATAAACGAATGTAAAAACACTATAAAAACTATGAAAGTTTAATATACCCTTGATTTTACACAAGTTTCTTTTATACAGTGTTTTTATACAGTGCTTCTTTTATAAAGTGCTTTTATACAGTGTTTTTACACTGTATAAAAGAAACTTGTGTAAAATCAATAGTTTCCAAACACTGTATAAAAGTGTTCCTACCGTTGTGTAAAATCAACGGTAGGATTTGTGCACCTGGGATAGGACGGAACAGGACCGACCTGTAATAGTCGTTTCAGGTGTGATCTAAATGTCTTTCAAATCTTTCTCTTCCATTTCGCATATACAGTATTAAACTTTCATAGTTTTATTAGAGTTGTTTAAATAGAAGTTTGAGCTCGCCTTTTTTCACTCTGTTGTTGAGTTAGTAAAAGAGAAATTTAGAATGTATGCCTTTTTATATATGTATGGCCATGCATCTTCTCTTTCTCTTTTCCCCATGTTTCTTTGTTTTCTTCCTTTCCAAACGCCTGAATCCGTGACAAGCCAGGTGGGCACTGTTGTTCACCAGATTTAATTTTACAGTCACCTGTCTCACTGGAACGAAGAACAATAAAGTAGATGCCCTCTCACGCCATCATGATCCCATTGAAACGACACTCACACCAGACCGTATCCTACACCCTCAGCTTTTATCACCCAAATCCATTAGGATATCATGGAGGAGATCCAACAGGCTCAAGCCAATGAACCTGCACCTTAGAACTGGCCACCAAACAAGCAGTATGTCCTAGTTGAACAACGACAATGAGTGAATGTACACATCACTGAGCCAGGGACACCCATGGATTAACTGTAATATCCACCTAGTCCAGAACGAACTTTGTGGCCATCCCTTCAAAGGGACGTAATAGAACATGTGCCCAATTTAGGACTCCACGGCAGTTACCATATGGCCTCCTGGAGCCACTCCCAATCCCACAGCGGCCTTGGTCCCACCTCGCTGTTGATTTTGTAACGGTCCTCCCCAGTTCACAGGGGTACACAACCGTACTGGTCACAGTAGACCAGTTTTAAAAGGCTTGTATTTATCATATATCGTATTTATTAAAAAAAAAGTTGTGAAATAAAAACTTGGCCGTTTGCATAGCTGGGCATAGTCCCTGGAGTGGCAAGAACTTTGCCACTCCAGGGAGTGGTTAGTAATTCCATTTTGAGGAGCAGCTGGAAAAGTTCAAAGGTATATTTAAGGCAAAAACTGTTATATTAATGCCAAGAAATACAACTTCCTCTACCTACATCAGTCTCTTGTGAATGTTCTGGAAGAACAGTGCAATAAATTTTGTTTGTGCTGTACACAAGGGTTTGAGGTCAATAGATGAAGATAGATCAGAGGTTCATTTCCTGATATTTACATTACTCAGTTGCTTGGAACGTTTCTCGAATCATCCTTAATTTTTGCAAACCAGTAAGTGCATTTATCAAAACAATGTGTGCAATGAAAAGTCCCTTCATCATTGTTCACAAACAAGATCATCAAAATGTTTAGTCATGTTGTCAGTATGGTGCACAGTTTTATATTTCCTGATATACAGCTTGGACTACAGTTTGGATCACAGTGATTGAAAATGCACAAGGCTGTATGGTATTTATGAATTTCAGCAGCACAAATATATTTTTGTTGCATATTTGATTTATAGTGATTGCAAGAGACCAGACAGGAATCACACTTTTACCTTACCTCACAAATGTCTGTTCATTTCTTCATTTTCAGAAATTGTAATTCTGTCAATATACAGGTGCATCTCAATAAATTAGAATATCATTAAAAAGTTGATTTATTTTAGTAATTCAATACAAAAAGTGAAACTGGTATATTATATAAATTTATCACACAGACTGATATGTGTGTTTATTTCTTTTCATTTTGATGATTACGGCTTACAGCTAATAAAAACTCAAAAATCAGTATCAGAATATTGTAAAAAGGTTCAATATTGGAGACTCGTGGTGTCACACTCTAACCAGCTCATTCAATCCAAACACCTGCAAAAGTTTCCTGAGCATCTCAGTCTGGTTCAGACACAATCATGGGGAAGACTGCTGACTTGACAGTTGTCCAGAAGACGATCATTGACACCCTGCACATGGAGAGTGAGACACAAAAGGTCATCGCTAAAGAAGCTGCTGTTCACAGACTGCTGTATCCAAGCACATTGATGGAAAGTTGAATAGAACGGAAACATGTAGTAGAAAAAGGTGAAATGAAGCCCATTCAAGAACTTGGGACGATTTACAAAGAGTGGACTGCAGCTGGAGTCAGTGCTTCAAGAGCCACCACACACAGACGTCTCCATGGGCTACAACTGATGCATTCCTCATGTCGAGCCGCTCCTGAACCAGAGACGTCAGAGGTGTCTTACCTGGGCAAAGGACAAAAATTGACTGTTGCTCAGTGGGCCAAAGTCGTCATTTTAGATGAAAGGAAAGTAGATTTTACATTTAATTTGGAAATGAAGGTCCCAGAGTCTGGAAGAAGAGAGGAGAGGCACAGAATCCAATTTGGTTGAGGTTCAGTGTAAAGTTTGCACAGTCAGTGGTGGTTTGTGAGGGGTGGTTGTGAGCGTCGGTCAGCTTTAGTTTTATCCACATCATTGGCTCTAGTCCAGTGGTTCGTAACCTGGGTTCGATCGAACCCCAGTGGTTCGGTGAGTCAGTCTCAGGGGTTCGGCGGAGGTCAAGACACACACCCGACTCATATGATTCGTGATGACACGCCCCGCCCGGCCATCATTGGCTGCAGGTGATCACGCAACATCGCTTGGCCTATCTGTGCTGCAGGGAATTTGGTGAACTCAGTAGTCGACTTGTGACTGTCGTGATGGATGTCATGTGATTTCTTTCTTAATATTTTAATCCCTTCATACTAACTATGTCGAGCAAAAAAAGAAAGTGGTCGGACGAATATGTACAATATGGATTCACATGTATAACAGAACATGATGGAGTCAGGGTCCTAACTGCATGATTTGCAATGCCAAGTTGAGCAATTCTAGTCTAGCACCGGCAAAACTAAGAGAACACTTCCTTAAGCTGCATGGAGATGGAAAATACAAGTTCACAACGCTCGCTGAATTCAAGGTGAAGAGAGCCAGATTCGATGAAAAGGCTACTCTGCCTGTTCTCGGCTTTGTACCCATCAACAAACCGATCCTCACAGCATCGTACAAAGTTGCTTACCTGATCGCAAAGCAGGGTAAACCACACACCATTGGTGAAACACTCATAAAACCAGCTGAAGATGACGAATTTCATGCTGGGAAAAGTGGCTGAAGTTAAGTTATCCCATGCGCTATGTGAAAGACGACGTGATAAAGGAAGATTTTTTCTTTCGTTAGCCTCTTACAACAACAACTAAGGCAGCCGATGTGAAGAAACTTGTGGATAACTTCTTCAAAGACAACAATCTTTCGTGGGATATGGTTTCTGCAGTTTGTTCGGACGGAGCTCCAGTCATGCTGGGAAGAAAGTCTGGTTTTGGTTCGCTAGTAAAAGCTGATGCACCACACATCATTGTTACGCATTGTATTCTGTGCGACATAGTGCTCTAAGGCACCGCATCTTTAGTGAGCTGTGTAAAGAAATGGGCTCTGAATTCGAGGTACTTCTGTACCATTCTAACATTCGGTGGTTATCCCGGGGAAAGGTGTTGAATTGTGTTTTTGCCGTGCGTGTGGAATTAGCCCTGTTTTTGCAAAAGCACCAACATTGTCATGCAGATTGCTTAAAAAATTCTGAGTTCATTCTCATTTTAGCATACATGGCTGATATCTTCACAGCTCTCAATCTCATCTCAATCAACAGATGCAGGGCAGTGGAGTCAACA
The DNA here is from genome assembly GCF_014805685.1 of Silurus meridionalis. Classification (NCBI taxonomy): domain Eukaryota; kingdom Metazoa; phylum Chordata; class Actinopteri; order Siluriformes; family Siluridae; genus Silurus; species Silurus meridionalis. The sequence continues at coordinate 17,911,471 of NC_060901.1, forward strand.
TCATCGAAGCGGAAGAAAACCTGAAAGCTTTTCAAAAAAAGCTACCGTTATGGAAACGACGAACAGAGAACGATAACTTCGTAAACTTTCCCCTGCTGGACGACTGTGTAAGTAAGATCAAAGATGTATTTGGAATCGGAGACATTTCTGTACCCGCGAAACTGAAGCAAGCAATTGCCACGCACTTAGATGAGCTTGCAAAGTCTCTCGACGGATACTTCCCTACAAGAGAGTCATATCCACCATGGGTGAGGCAGCTGTTCATGTTTAGTGTTGAGACAACAGATGTCAATGATGAATACCTCGATGAAATCATCGAAATTCAGTAGAGCCAGGTTCAACAGCAACTCTTCAGAACAACAACGCTCTCAACGTTTTGGTGTCAACAAATGGTAACGTATCCTGTTATTGCTAAGAAAGCTCTGGAGATTTCCATACCGTTTGTTACAACATATCTTTGCGAGCAATCCTTTTCGAGGATGCTGGACATAAAAACGAAGAAAAGGAACAGACTTTGTTGCGAAAATGACATGAGAGTCGCATTTGCCAAGGTGAAGCCGCGCATTTCTGATCTGGTCTCTGAAAGGCAACAGCAGAAGTCACACTGATTTGCAGTATATACAGTGGAACCCGGTTATCTCGCCCTCGGTTACCTCGACAACCCTATTAAGTCAACGTTTTTGAAGTGGAACTGCCAAATTCTCGCTTTGTCTAAGCATTTTTTTATCGGTTATGTCAGTTATGTCGCCGAACCCTAATATCTCGTGCACAAGGGGGGAAAAATTTGCCATTTAACGTCGGTTATCTCGGTGCAGCCGCAGAAGAACTCGCGAAAGTGGCGGAAAAATCAAGCCTTACAGATGCTACAGGTGTTGTATTGTATACTGGTGAATCTCTGCTGTTAGTTAGTGCACATATGCCTTTTGTTGTTAAATGTTATGCGATGAACAGGAGCCGAAAGCCGCGCTGGGTAGAAGTGCCGGTGGGAAGGCACGTACCGGGATACGCATCAGCGATAACAACGACCGCCGTGAACCAACATATACCACCAATAACGGACAGTGAGAGTGTGGAAGTTTAGATAGGAGCTGGTGATGATGATAAACAAGCACCATATGTGCGCGATTGAAGCCGGGAGCTTCAGAGAAAGCGGCCAAGAAAGCACCTGCACACCGAAGGGGGCGCCGAAGGGGGCGTGGCAGGTGGATTCCTGACAGTTAACAAACATGTACTGTATGTATTTTTATAGCATGCCTTCATCAAACAAATCGCAGCAACGCTGTTTTGTAAAAAACCTTCCAAAAACACATGCATGCACATTCTCATTTATTAACGCACATCATGTACATAAAGAAATTTCAAGCACGTTAATATATTGCCGCCATTTTGATTTTCATTTATCTCGATCATCGGTTATCTCTATGCTTTTTTGGCAACCCCCTAGGACATCGACATAACCCGGTTCCACTGTATTCATTATTATGTTTTTGTTTTTGTGTGAAAATCATGTTTTAATGGTTTTGTTCTTTGAACACAGTGATGTTGATGCACGGTTCATTTTGTGCACCAGTAAAATATATATCTATATTTTGAATTAAAAAAAAAAATTTTTATAAAAAAAAAAAAAAATTTTATTTTTTATTAAATATTTTATTTTTCCAATTAAGAAGGGTTCGGTGGATGCGCATATAAAACTGGTGGGGGTCAGTACCTCCAACAAGGTTAAGAACCACTGCTCTAGTCAGAAGGTGTTTTTCAGCTAATTCTAATGTTAAATTAGCAGTGGAGCTCATCAGGGGAGAAAAGAGAAGCTTAGCAAATAAGCACACTAGAAAAAACTGAACACGTTTGTTATTCTTGCTCTTGTTTTTGCAGTTTGCCAGACATGATTGAAAAAGCTACATAAATCCGTTAGTAATGATTGCTTGCTTTATATCCCTGTTTATATCACTACTTCCACCTGCTGCTTCCACCTGCTGGTAAAGGAGAGTTATGTTCTCTCACGCAAGCACAGAATGTACACGCACCGTTTGGTGTGTCAGATGCCCGTGCCTAATAATCGGCCTAATGTGCAGCACAATCGGCTGATGCCAATTTATTCAAAAATGCCAGAATCCCCCGATCAATGGGTCGTTCTGGGAGATTCTTTACGGAAGGAGCAAAATTAGAAAAGCAAAAATGTGAAAATGATTTTGATTATTCACTGTACATTTGTTTGTGTTTTATAGGAGTATATTTTCCAACAGTGTCTTGGTACATACTTTACTAATAATCAAAGATGGAGACTCCAGACACAAAGAATGTGTCCCCATCCTCAGAACAACGGTGATCCACCATGTTTTTACATTTTGAAACAGATTTAGCATTAGAAAACTTATACATTAAAAAGTCCTAACATAAGTAAAGATTAGTTTAAAACTGTGAATTGTTTATATTATTTACTAAAGGACTGTCTATAATGTTGTACAGTAAACTGCAGGGAGAGAGATCAGATTTAGCAGTGCCCAGCTGTGTTTCCATAAAGAGTGAAAAGTCTCTGGATCTTCCTCTAGTTTTTAAAAATGGAGACTCCAAACTTCTGCGCAGGTAACATCTGTTGATATCAAGGCTAAAAAAAAAAATCCAAGAATAAAGGTAATAAAGAATAAATAAATAATAGTCTATAGTCTATTCACTTTATTTCATAATGATTCTTTTGGGGACGTGGCTACAAGGAGTGTCTGTTCCCTTTCAGGAACTCGAGCTGCATCAAAACGCCCCATGTTGTCCACGCTCTGAACCACGTGTAAAATCCAATAGGCAAGTCGGCAATAGGCAAGTCACGACGTCATCGGCGGGGCGACGTTGCATGAACCAGAAAGCTACAAAATGGCTGAGCAATGGTAGCGACATTAGCCTTTGTTGTACAGGTAAGCGCTTTTTGTGTGAATGTGTGCAGCCATGGTATCTTAGGTATGTACCTAAGATCCCTATGGCTCCCCCACGACCTGTCATGTTGCAGGCATTCTGCCCTCCTCCCTTCTTCCAGACCAGGAGAAGTAGAATTGACTGTGTCCAGTGCGAGCATTGGATATTTACCTGTACAGTACGAGTCCTTGGAGGAAGTCGGAGCAGCTGTTTGACTGCTATAACCCTCATAGGAAAGGTTTTCTGGCCGATAAGCAGACTCTTAGCAGATAGATAGTGGATGCGATTTCCTCTGGTTATGAGTCCTCTGGTCTTCCCACTCCTTTCGGAGTCAAGGCTCATTCAACCTGGAGTATGGCAGCCTTTACAGGACATATGTAACACTGCAGGTTGGTCCACCTCTTTGACCTTTGTCAGGTTTTACAACCCCGACATCAGGGCCATTCCCGGGTCCTCTGTCCTGCATGCTGTGGATGCCCAGACACACTAGGCAGGGACTGGTCAGTATGGTGTGATGGAATACTTGTTCCCAAAGCGTTTAGATGCAGCTCGAGTTCCTGAAAGAGAACGTCTCTAGGTTACGCCTGTAACCCTAGTTCCCTGAGGGAACGAGACACTGCATCTCGGGCCATACTCCCTGCATTCCTGCAAGCGCTTTCCTTCTCTTTTTTCAGAAGCTAATGTTGCTACCATCGCTCAGCCATTTTGTAGCTCCCTGGTTTATGCGACGTCACCCGCCGATGACGTCAGGACTTGCCTATTGGCAGGATTTTACACGTGATTCAAAGCATGGACAACACGGGGTGTTCCCAAAGCGTTTTGACGCATCGTCTCATTCCCTCAGGGAACTAGGGTTACATACGTAACCTAGAGACGTTCACGCTGTAGTTTCTAGTCAATCATATTTTACTCGTTACATCACGTGTTGCCAGGGTTTGAAAAAAAAAACTCTACTCTATGAGGCGTTCAAAATGAACAGTGTGTAAATACAGTAAGAAAGCTAAGGTTTTATTACAAATAATAAATTAACTTTAAATAAATGTGAAATTAATAATCATACACTGAAACGTTTGCTTTAAAATGTGTATAATATAAAGGGTATGATATAAATCACCAAAGGCTTGTTTATAATGTTGTACAGTGAACTCCAGGGAGAGAGATCAGAATCACCAACTCCCTCCTGTATCTCCATGAAGAGTGAAAAATCTTTGGATCTTCCTCTGGTGTTTAAAAATGATTTTTTGCTTCTGCATAGGTAAGATCTCACTGTTAATATCACTGCTAAATTAATATTTAAAGAGAAATTCTAGCATTAAACTTAAGTTTAACATTTTTGTTATAGTACAGTATAGTACCCAATATGCAATATAGTTTCACTTCCTGTGTTTAAGTTTTATTTTTCATAATGCCATGATGAACACAAGCTCACCAACAGCATTGTAGAGAAATTCAGCCCCAGTCACCTCTGTGCTTTATAATACTTGTATTCTTCTCTGCTTTATCCACATCTGTCAGGCCGCCATTGTAAATAAGAACCTGTTCTTAATGACTTGCCTGTAAAAAAAATAAAGGTTAAACAAACAAATCTTAAATTGTGTAATCATCTGGTGAATCTCAATTATTCCTTGATGCTGTTTTTCTCTCTAGTCTTTCTAAATTGTGCTCAGATATGCCAGTATATTACATGTTTTAATTCACAGTTTCATCAGTTTTTTTTTTTTACATTAAACATTAAAAGGTGTATTTTTATTTGTCTGATCTGATTTTTAGAGTAAACAGATGTGCACAATAAATGGTATAATACCTTTTGCTTAAAACTCGTTTTTAGTACTGTAATTTCCGGACTATTAAGCGCACCCAAATATAAGCCGTAAACACTGAATTTGACAAAGATTTTTATTTTGAACATAAATAATGAACTAATGAACTTTACACAGGCTTTAATGAAAGACAGTGTCTGTTACACGGTGTAATGGGTGAAATATGTTGTGGCTTCTTTAAGAGCGGCATTTTGGGAATAGCCTGCTGCCGCATTTTTCCGCTATTACTGTATGTGTGCAAGGCCGAGGAATATGTCCTTATTATTTTCTGATGCTCATTTCTAAGTTTCTTTGAGTAATCCGTAACGCTGCTGCCAAGAAAAATAAAAAAGCACAAGTTTTGGAAACCTGTCTGTGCTTGTATGATTTCTGTTGCAACTGGAGTTAGCGAGCTCTCCCTTCACCCAGACTCAACACGTTACAACGGCACGTAGCCTACCAAGATAGTCATTGTTTACTGTGTTCCTCCTTCCTTTCACAACTATTTCTCTCGAGAATTAATCTTTTGGCATCGTCCTGTGTTCGGTGAAGCTTTTCTCCCGATGCTGTGCAGCTCAGAACACAGGTGAAGTGCGGTTTTTCATGCCCGGTTGTTTTCAGTGTGACGAATGATTCGCATTTCCTGTAGACAGTCCGAGTGAGCGGCAGGTCAAATGTCAGAAGAACCTCATCCATATTTATGATGTGGCGCTTCATATTTATTCAGTAGGAGCGCATCTGATTTAATATAAAGAGTTTCATTTGTTCACCTGAACCCGTTCACAATTTTATTGGTCTAATGTTTTGGTGCTCAGTTTTTTGGCTTGAAGTTTGTGAAACTGGGAAAAACCGAGGAAAAATCCATAAATAAGCTGCTTCGTTGTTTAAGCCGCGGGGTTCAACGCGTGGGAAAAAAGTAGCGGCTTATAGTCCGGAAAATACGGTACACATAATCTATAGTGTATTTGTATAGTCAATTACCAAAAGCTTAATATAGGTGCCCTTTGCAGAGTAACTGTGTTGTAAGTGTACCAACTTGTCCAGCAGCGTTTGTCGTATTTTGAACAGAATATTTTGTGCCATCTTTCAGGGTAAGCTCAAAACCAAAAACATGACTGTAATGTGCTGGCATTAAAATCTATAATGATTAAATTATGTAAAACATACATTAGTAAAATCCAGAAAAGAAATAATGTGATCTTAGTCTAATAAATGGACAGCCTGTCTTATGACATCATCTTACTTCATCATGGTCTGATTACGTCCCATCTCGACTACTGCAATTCACTCTTCTATGGTCTATCAGCTCACTCAATCTCACATTTGCAGTACATACAAAACTCGGCTGCCAGAATGTTAACCTCCAATAAAAAATCTGCCCACATTACCCCTATATTATTTGATCTTCACTGGCTGCCAGTCTCATCTCACATAAAATATAAAATCATACTGCTCACTTATAAGGCATTAAATGCTCCCCCCCCATCTTTCCGATCTTCTCTCATCCTATGTTCCTTTAAGATCATTCCGGTCTTCTATGTGTTCCTAGATACCGTCTATCCTCTGTGGGTGGCAAATCCTTTTCTGTCATTGCTCCAACACTATGGAACTCCTTACCCATTGCACTCAGAACCATCACCACTTTGTCTGAATTAAAATCAAGGCTTAAGACCCACCTTTTCAACCTCCACTATCAGTAAATGCATATGTATTAGGAGTCCTTAATTTTTCTGAAATGTGGTGTATGTACCGTGCACTATGTAGAGTTCTATCTCTTGTACTGTATGTTTTTGTGTTTGTGGTCTTCTGTTCTTACCTCATGCAGCTGCATGTGATCCTTCGTTCTGGGCAAATGTCCGACGAATTATGTATATGTATGTTCACTATATTTCAATTGTCTTGAAATATTGTTTCTTGTAAAGCATCCTTGAGCTTGGGAAAGGCACTATATAAATTAAACATATTATTATTATTATTATTATTATTATTATTATTATGATTATTATGATTATTATGATTATTATTATTATTATCATTTCACAGGCATGACCCAGAAGCTGCTGCTGTAAATGTATTCCAGACAAAGATCAAAATAAATCTATTAAGGATGTTTAAATGTTTGAATGAAGTGATGATAAACCAGGGAAACCGAAAAGTCCTGAATGAGATCTACACAGAGCTCTACATCACAGAGGGAGACTGTGGAGACATCAATAAAGAACATGAGGTGAGACAGATTGAAGCAGCATCCAGGAGAACAAGAAAAGAGGACACACCAATTAAATGCAATGACATATTTAAATCTGAATCTGAAAAAGACAAACCCATCAGAACCGTGCTGACAAAGGGAATCTCTGGCATCGGAAAAACGGTCTCTGTGCAGAAGTTCATTCTGGACTGGGCTGAAGGGAAAGAAAATCAGGACATTCACCTCATATTTCCACTTCCTTTTAGAGAGCTGAATCTGATGAAGGACCAAGAGTCTGATGGAGCTCCTTCATGTCTGTTTTTTTAAGGAAATAAAAAAAATAAAAATGTCCAATTTGGAAAAGGTTCTGTTTATTTTTGATGGATTGGACGAGTGTCGTTTTCCTCTAAATTTCAAGAACACAGTGAGAGTGTGTGATGTAACTGAATCAGCATCAGTACCTGAGCTGCTAATAAACCTGATTAAAGGGAATCTGCTTCCCACTGCTCTCATCTGGATCACCTCCCAACCAGCAGCAGCTGATCAAATCCCCTCTGAATGTGTTCATCGAGTCACAGAGGTACGAGGATTCAATAACCTACAGAAGGAGGAGTATTTCAGGAAGAGAATCAGTGATCAGGTCCTGGCTAATAGCATCATCACACACCTGAAGGCATTAAGAAGCCTTTACATCATGTGCCACATCCCAGTCTTCTGCTGGATTTCAGCCACTGTTCTAGAGGGAATGTTGGGTGAAGCAGAGAGTGGAGAAATCCCCAAGACTCTGACTCAAATGTACACACACTTCCTCATCATTCAGACAAACATCATAAGAAAAAAGTTCCCAAAGAAGCAGGAGAGTGATGAAGAAATGCTTCTTAAATTGGGAAAACTGGCTTTTCAGCAGCTGAAGAAAGGAAACATGATCTTCTATGAGGAAGACCTGAGAGAATGTGGCATTGATGCAGAAGCAGCAGTGTACTCAGGTGTGTGTACAAGCATCTTCAGAGAAGAGTCTGGGCTTCAGCAGAGTAAAGTGTACTGCTTTGTTCATCTGAGCATTCAAGAACATCTCGCAGCTCTGTATGTGCACCTGATATTCATAAAGAAAAAACTAAACGTGTTTCAGTACTATGTCCCTGAATTATAATATCGGATGTACACAAAAGTGCTGTAGATCAATCTTTAGAAAGTCAGACTGGACATCTGGATCTTTTCCTTCGCTTTCTTTTGGGGCTCTCACTGCAATCCAATCAGAATCTCTTAGATGATTTAGTAAAACAGATAAGAAAAAGCTCCCAGCACACACAGAAAACGCATGCTCTAGTAATACAGAGAGGAAGTAGCTCCCAGAGCCTTGAGGAAACAGTTCAGTACATAAAAATGATGATCAGTGAAGATCTTCCTGCAGACAAATCCATCAATTTGTTCCACTGTCTGAATGAACTGGGTGATTATTCTGTATTCTGTCCAACACTACCTGAAATCTGGGAAACAAAGTGAACTCTCTTCCACACAGTGGTCTGCTCTGGTGTTTGTGTTACTGACTTTAGCAGAGGAGCTGGAGGAATTTGACCAGAGTAAATATTTCAGTGCAGATACGATAACAGAAAATGTTCTTCTAAAGGCAATGCCTGTGATTGCAGCATCCAAAAAAGCAATGTAAGTAAAACTGAATATAATTGTTCTACAGTTACAGTGCTAGAAATGTAAAACGCTTTTCAAAATATATACTTTGAGATGTTGACATTCAGATTATACAGGGTGGGGTCAAATAGATAAATTAGGGATTTAAATATTGCACAAAGAAATGAATGACATTAAGGGGAAAAAAAACACTGCATTCCTGTCAACCAATCAGACATAACATTATAACATTATGAGCAGTGAACTGAATAACACTATCTTTTCATAATGACGCAACAATTGAAGCTCATGTGGGATGTTCCCGGGCTGCAGTGGTCAGTATCCTTCAAAAGTGGTCCAAGGAAGGAACACTGGTAAACCGGCGACAGGGTCATGGTTGGCCGAGATTTATTGATGTACGTGGGAAGTGACAACAGACATCCAACAGACGAGTTACTGTAGCTTAAATTTTCTGAAGAAGTTAACGCTGGTTCTGATATTAAGGTGTCGGAATACACAGTGCATAGCTGTTTGTTCGGTATTGGGCTACATAGTCACAGACGAGTCCGGGTGCCCATGCTGACTCCTGTCCACTGCCGAAAGCTTCACCAATGTGCACATGAGCATCAGAACTGGACCACGGAGCAATGGATGAAGGTGGCCTAGTCTCCCATTTTTTTTTACACTAGGTGCGCGAGGTGCCTGTGCGTCGCTTACCTGGGGAACACATGGCACCAGGATGCACTATGGGAAGCAGACAAACGTTCAAGTTAGAAAGTAAATGCCTCAATGTAGTTAAAAGTCATGGGCATAGACTAAGTAAAACTGGACAGTTTTAGAGAGTGGGTAAACCTGTGCACATAATTGCCTCAGATAGCCTCTGTTCTTAGCTAACAGTACTGGAAGTACTAGTGTGGTCTAATTTTGTAGCCTTTCCACATTAAGGTTAATCAACTATTATATATTACAGTACCTTACATTTAATTTTATTTTCTTTAGTATCAGATGTGATACATTTGGTGTGACAAGTTTGTCAGCTCTTGTCTCAGTGCTCAACTCAGAAACTTCCAACCTCAAATAACTGCATTTGTTTGTGAATACACTGGATCTGTCTGAGAATCAAATAGCACACTCACAAATAAAGAGTCTTTCTGCCCTACTGGAGAATCCCCACTGTAATGTTGAGATATTGAGGTAAGATCATAAATCTTTCAGTACACTTTTTAAAAATATTTAAACTTGTGATTGGTCAATAAAATCCAGTATGACATATCATTTACATCAACAAAAATAAAAATCTGTTTATTGTCATTGTTTCTTGCTACAGGCTGCGTAAGTGTGGCGTGTCCGAAGAAGGGTCTGCTGTTCTCAGCTCAGCTCTAAAATCAAACCCCTCACACCTGAGAGAATTGGATCTGTCCCAAAATAATTTAGAAGACTTTGGAGTGAAGTATCCTTCTACTGTACTGGAGAATCCTCACTGTAAACTACAGACACTGAGGTAAGATCATCTCTCTGAGAGTCACACACGCTGCTCGTCAGCAAAACATTTTCTGAATGTAAGAATGAGGCAGACATTCAAGGTCCTTAGAAGGAAGATTGTGTTTATGCAGCAGTATAAGCATAAATAAAAGGCAGAAACGAGAGTGTAACTCAGCAACTTTTATCTGCAACAGAGCAGTCCAACTAGCCTCAAAACCAACAACAAGGCATGAGCAATCAACCGTCGATCGCATGATCCATTACATCCTGTAACATCCCCCTTTACAAATAGGAACAAATGGAATCCCCTTTTTTACACTAAATAAGAACAAATACTATATGACTTTGGGCTTTGCTTTAAGTAAACTGCCACAATAACATTTATAACATTAAATATCCAGCCTTTTAGGTGGCTTGGACAATCGGCCAGCCCTAGTATACGTGTGTCCATCTGATGGTGAGAGTTTGACAAGGTCAGGTGAAGCCTGTGGCGAAGGCTTCACAAGAGATGAATCAGCAAGGGCTCCTGTAATGCTACTCTCCGGCATAAGAGGCATCTCGGGTTCACTTGTGTCCGATGCTTGTGTGGCGGTTGACTCTGCCACTCTCAAGTGCACTCTGTTTCGTCTATATAAGGATCCATCCACATTAACAAGATAAGATCGTGGTGCTACTTTCTGAAGGCAGGTGCCGACCTTCCAGAGTGCAGGGTTTTTCTGTGGAAGGGGCTTCATCGTATCTTCTCACCAATGTTCAGCTCTGGCAGATCACAAGCTGACCTGTCATAACAGGATTTTGCCTGCTGCTTTCAGTGTTGAAGCCTCTCAACAACCCCCGTGACCACAGATGGCTCCAGAAGCTTGTTTGTTACTGGAAGAGACGTTTTCAGTCTCCGACATCAACCTTTGTGCAGGGCTACTGTCCATATTTTCAGTTGGGGTGTTTCTCCAATGAAGTATTGCTTTCCAAGGGTCAGTTCTGTCGTGCATGGCTTTGCGCAGAAGGTTTTTTGCAATCTTGACGGCTGACTCAGCCTTTCCATTTGATTTAGGATGTCTTGGTGAAGAAGTGACATGCTCAAATTCCCAGTTGGAGGCGAAGCGCTTAAACAGAGCACCGAACTGAGGGCCATTATCTGTGATAACTCTATCTGGCTGACCATGTCGAGCAAACTGAGCCTTGCAGCGCTTGATGACTGTCTCTGCAGATAGGTCAGGAAGCAGTTCAATCTCCCAAAAGTCTGAGAAATGGTCCACAATTATAAGATAGTCCTTTTGTCTGTGACTGAATAAGTCCATGCTGACAATCTGCCATGGCCTGCTGGGGATGTCGTGAGATAGCATGGTTTCCTTCTGTTGGTTGTGTGCAAATTCATTGCAAGTTGAACAGTTACTCACAAAGTCTTTGATTTCTGCTTGCATACTAGGCCAATACAGTGTGTCATGGGCCTGACGATAACATCGTCGCCTCCTATATGGCTTGAATGTATGCGTTTGAGCATCTCTGGACGTAGTGATTTGGGAATGATGACTTTCTGACCTCGGTACAAAATACCATCTTGCGCACTTATCTCATCTCTATAAGGCCAGTATTCTCGGATGATGTGTGTTGTCCTTTCTTTCTCATCAGGCCAGCCTGCCAGGACAATGGTTTTGAGGGCCTGTAACGCTTCATCCCTTTCAGTATGCTCCCTGATTGTCCTCAACCGCTGGTCCGTCACATTCAAGTATTCTGCTTGGTTGATGAGTTGTACCTTTTCCTGCTCTTTTTGCAAATGACATATGGCATGCCTCTGGTAAATGGCTCCCTTGCCTGTACAGTCAGCAGCTGCTCTGCTCAACATGTCACTGATGAACATTTTAGGCCCTGGCTTGTAGACAACTTTGAGACTGTAGTTTTGAAGTGTCATGAGCATGCTTTGAAGCCGCTTGGGTGCGCTGAGAAGTGGTTTGCTGAATATAGTGATCAGGGTTTGTGGTCTGTCTCTGCTGTGACCAACTCTCGTCCGTACAGGTAATGGTGAAACCTTTGACAAGCGAAGACAATGCTGAGACACTCTTTTTCGATTTGTGCGTAATTTTTTTCAGTGGGAGTCAGTGCTCTTGAAGCAAAGGCGACAGGCTGTCCTTCTTGCATAAGGCAGCACCCAAGACCGCTTTGGCTGGAATCACTTTGTACTGTGACAGGCTTGGCAACATCGTAATAGCGTAGCACAGGCATCGATGTGGCCATGGCTTTCAGCTTGCAGACTGAATCTTCATGTTTGGGTAGCCAGTGCCATGGGGTGTCTTTGTCGAGCAAACGCCGCAGTGGCTCGCAAACAGTAGACAAGTGGGGCATGAATTTGGCTAAATAATTAGCAAAGCCAATGAGACGCTGTACACCTTTAGCATCTGTAGGGTAGGGCATGTCCATGATGGCCCTCACCTTTTCTGGGTCAGGCTTCAAGCCCATGGATGAAAGAATATGACCATGGAACTTCACCTTGTTTACTTTAAATTGCAACTTTTTTAAGCTAAGCCGTAGCTTGACCTCCCTGCAACGCTCCAACAGGGCCTGCAGCTTGTGATCATGATCATTTTCAGCTTGCTGGTCCGTGTCACCGCAACCAACAACAAGAATATCATCTGCGATGGGCTCAATGCCCTTTAGACCTGCTAAGAGTTCATGCTGTTTCCGTTGATAGACCTCAGGTGCCACTGAGACACCAAATGGTAGTTTTAGCCACCTTTTCCTGCCCCATGGGGTCCAGAATGTGGTCATGAAGCTGCTCTCTTGGTCGAGCTTGCACTGTAAGAATGCATGTTTGGCATCAACCAACGTGAAGATCCTTGCTTTAGGCAATTTGTATAAAACATCCTCCAGGGTTGGCATGATATAATGAGAGCGTTTTAGAGCTTTGTTTAGAAACTTTGGGTCTAAGCAAATTCTCAGCTTGTCTGGTTGTTTTACTATCACCATGTTGCTGATCCAATCTGTTGGCTCTGTAACATCTGCAATATGATATGCGTCCAGTTGGGCTTTTACTGTTGCTTTCATAGCAATTGGAACATTTCTTGGGGCACACTGTATCGGTGTAACACTGGGATCCAGCTCAAAATGGACCTCACCAGGCAGTGATTCCACAGGCAAGTTGAACACATCACTGTATTTATCAATTAACTGTTCCTTAGTCAGAGGCTTAGACCGTTCATATCCAATTTTGAGCACGTCATCTGGTATTGTGATCTGCATCAGGCCTAGCTGTTCACAAGTTGAGCCTGAGAGAAGTGGATTTTGACTTGATACTACTATCTCAAAAGACAGCTGATATTTCTCTCCTTTGACCACACATTCTGTATCAAAAACGCCCATGGAGTCCAGCGACTCGCCTGAGTACAGCCGTAGTTTGGCGCTACTAGGGCGGAGTGGTGTGTGGAGCCACCTTTACTTTGTCCTTGTAGCTCATCACATTGCATGTTGCTCCTGAATCTAACTGACAACGCAGTGACTTGCCATGTAATTGCAGAGAAACAAACCATTTCTTTCCTGTTATGTGCACCGTGCTAATGGACTCAACTACGTAAATATCATCATCACTGTCCCCAACCGGCTCCTTAGAATGTTCAATGCAGTGAAGCTTCCCCTCCGTAGATCTGCTTTTACTCTTAAGGCATACTTTAGCAAAGTGATTGTCAGTTCCACAAAGTCTACATGTTTTGCCATATGCTGGACAGTAATCCCGGCCTCTTGAATGCACATTACCACAGTATCGGCATGTCTTGCTTGTGTCCAAGAGTCTTGGCGAATTACTCTGCATCCGCTGATTAGGCCTGAATGGTTTTCTAGCAACAGTGTGAACAGTTTCGGCTACAGTAGGCATGCATGCTGCATCCATCGCTCTCATATGCATAGCGGTCTGTTCAGCTGTGCGACACATCTCAATGGCTGTGAGCAGCGTTAAATTTTTTTCACTTAACAACCTGTGTCTGGTTCCTTCATTTATAATGCCCAGTACAATTTTGTCACGAATCATTTCATCCTTTAATCCACCATAATCACAAGTCGTTGCTTTTTCTCTCAATCTGGTCACAAAATTTTCTATGGATTCCCCTTCCTCCTGTTTACAACAGCCGAACACATACCTCTCATAAATGACATTTCTGGCAGGTTTGAAGTATGCTTCCAATGCATCTAGGATGGTTTTAATGTCTCTTTGTTGTTCATCTGTGAGATTCAGATTGTGCCGGTAAACATGTCTGCATTCAGATCCCATCACGCTTCTCAATGTAGCAGCTTGTACTTCCCTGGTCTTTTCAGCCAGGCCAGTGACCAGCGCATAATCCTTTATCCATTATCAGCGTCCATAATCGCTAAACTTCTTAGATCGGAATTAACAAACACAGCGTCAACTTAAGAAAACGCGCTAGGCATCTTCTGACACCATGTTTATGCAGCAGTATAAGCATAAATAAAAGGCAGACACGAGAGTGTAACTCAGCAACTTTTATCTGCAACAGAGCAGTCCAACTAGCCTCAAAACCAACAACAAGGCATGAGCAATCAACCGTCGATCGCATGATCCATTACATCCTGTAACAGATTGTTTCTCAAGCCCAATGCCCAGTCCCAAATGTTCTCTTTGTCATTTAACTACACCCCCTATTGCCTGTCTCCTAGTGTGTCCTCAGTATTGGATATAGATATTGAGGCCCATAGCTAGGCAAATGACGGACTCAAGCGTGTCAGGAGGATCTTCAGGGGACAGCTCGTCGTGTAGAACCATGAGAGACCATTATGAAAGCAGACTGCTAGGTGGCTAGAGCATTAGGTGAAATGGGATTAGAGCCTGAGGTAGGGAATAGGGTTAATTCTGGAATGGAGTAGGAAAGGGATCTGGATTTGTCACTTCGACTAATAGCAGGCATTCTTTCAACTGTTGAACTGTGGTGGCAAGGTTGGTCAGAAGCTCAGAGTTCCAGGATGTAAACTGAATGTATGGGCCAGCACAGTGTTGTAACTCTTGTCACCTCAAGGTGGAAAGGACATCCTGACCAGTTTGACTCTCCTCTGGTTTCTATCAGGACTGGGGTGGTAGGGGGTGAACACTTTTGCATTTTGCTACGATAGTGAAAACAACCCAGGTTCAGAGAGAGAGTCTCGTAGGCAGAAATGGGATGATCACAGAGTTTAAGTTAATGCAGCAGAAGAGAAAAATGGAGGCATACCAGTTTTGTCCTAAGTAAACAAATAGAAGCACAGATTTAAACACATCAATATACATCACAGAGCTTAAGTTGAAAACAGGATCAATAGGTGATTACAGTGCATTTTCAGTAATTAAAATCTTAATAAATACCAGATTAATACATTTTTAGCAATTAAAAAAATGGAAAGTGAATGAACAGAAGAGAAATCCAAATCCAACTTTTGCACACTTAGGTCATTTGTAAAAAAAAAAAAAAAAAAAAGATTCGAATAATTATCAACAGTTTCATTTGTAGGTTGAACCACAGTCATTAAATGAAGCAGAAACAGCTGTGTAGGAGCCTGCTACTAAGGTGTGGTTGTATAATACAGTGTCATGTCATAGGACATACACCTTTGCAAGACTGTGCACAGAAAAAAGACACAAGGTGCTTCAGCAAGGTCTTTAAAGCAGACTATAGTTCCAAAATATGCTCTTCATGCTATTTTGTAAAAGCACAAATAAATAGGGACTGTAGGTGGTCATCCAAGGAAACTTAATTTAGTGGATTAGAGAAATATCATGCTTGCTTCTTTGCAATTTTAAGTCTAGCAGTGTCCTCAGCAAATAACTGACAGGAATCAGGGGGACCCAGGTACACCCATCTAATGTCTGAAGAAGTCTGGACAGGAGTGATCTTCCTCAAAGAACTGTGGCCAGAAAGCCATACCTCTGTCATTGAAACAAAGCTGAGAAATTCAACTATGTAGAAACTGGTGTGCAGAAAAATGGCAGAAGGTGTCATTTAAATATTAGGTTATAGCAAAAAGAAATGCATGCCAAAGGACTGAAGAGCAGTGCAGTAATGAGTGTCTGCATGTAACAGAGAAGCATTGTGGAGGTTACTTGCAAGTTTGGGGCTACATTTCTGCAAATGTAGGAATGTCCATTTCTTTGTCGCTCTTTGTCATTTTAAATAAAGATATTCCTACTAGTGCAACATCTTTGAAGTAAGTCTTGAACCAAGATAAAAAAAAATCAACCATGTGCCATTGTGTCTTTCAACAGGCTGTGTGAGTGTAATATCTCAGATGAAGGCTGTGCTGCTCTGGCAAATGTGAGGTCAAATCCCTCACACCTGAGAGAACTGAATCTGACAAGCAATAATGTAGGAGACCCAGGAGTTAAGTGTATCTCTGGTATACTGGGAAATCCTCACTGTAATCTGGAAACACTGAGGTAAGATCTTCTCTATGAGTCACATTACCTGTCAGACTTAACATGAAGTTAATTATAAATCTCCTGAGGGAGAAGATTGCTTATTGTCACTTCACATTAATAATTTGTCTCTGAGGCTTTGTGTCAGATGTATGGGTTATATGTTCACTAGGTGTAACATCGTGGGTGTGACGAGTGTTTGAAGCACAATTACACCCATGCCAATTAATTGGTTGATGACAAGCACATGGCCTGTGTATGCTGTGTCAAAAGCATCATATAAGACCATCTGCATCATTGAATTGCCATTTTCTTTATGGGGAAAACACAGCATTTTGTTTCCTACTTAGGGCAGCTAGGTAAAATATGTAACATGGACGTTCCCTTTTTTAAGTTCACTTGACACTGTGTCAAGTTGATGCTATGGGGAACAATATTAACTGAGGCTTGTTACCAGTGCCTGCTCTGTAGGACTGTAAAGATGTAGTCCAAATCTGCAAACAGTGGCAAACAGCCCCACTCACGGAGTGATTTAGGGATGAAAACGCATCATAATACTTATAAAACATTGGCTAAGCCTAATGAGGTGCATGAAGTAGCTCACAACTGCTCTGATTCACACCAGTAGGACCTGACACCTTGAGGTTTGGTCAATATCAAGGCTGTAATGCCTGATAAAGTTGTGCATGGATGACCACCCTTCCGCAGCAAAATAATGTCTAAAGAGACCTCTTTGAGTATAGCCTCAGGGGATGCAACACCCCTTGCAGATTGGGCCCTGATGCCTATAGGCAATGGCATTTCATGTGCCTTATAAGCTTCAGTTATTGGTTCTTTCACACAGTGAAGAACAAATTCTTTGCTTTGTGGCAGCCAACATTTTGTGGCCACCACAAAAAGAAATAGCTGGTTAGATTTATTCCACCTGGCCGTGTGCTTCACATAAACCCTAAGGGGCTGCACTGGACAAAATTAATGACGTTTCTCTTGCTCTGCTGACTGAAATAGGAGAGGAGAAAAGGCCCATAAAACCACTGGCTGAGCATAAGAGAAAGCCAGGGAGTATAAAGCGCACCTTGAGAGAAAACTGCTCCGATTCTGTAACCCTGAAGGAAGCACTGAAGGGGTGCCGGAGGTGTGGCTAGAGATGCAGCATCTCGTTCCCTCACGGAACTAGGGTTACATACGTGACCTAGAGACGTTTCCTTTCAGGAACTCGAGCTGCATCAGAATGCTTTGGGAACAAGAGTCCAATAACACCACACAGACCAGTCCCTTACTAGTGTGTATAAGCACAACTGAGTCGAAGGACAAAGGTGCCAGGAGTGCACAGGGGTCAAGGTTGTAAAACCTGGTAAAGGTGAGCGGGATGGACCACTCCTCAGCATTACAGAGGTCTTAGAGGGATACTCCAAAGGACCAAGCCTTAAAGGCTGCCACACTCCGGGTCAAATGAGCTCTGACCCCGAATGGAGTGTGGAGACCAGAGGACCCATAAGAAGACATGATAGCGTCAATAACCCACCTGCTGAGCATCTGCTTATGAGCAGGAAGGCCTCTCCTCGGAGGGCGATAGCAGATAAAAAGTTGATCCAACTTTCTCCAGTCCAGCACTCAGACCGGGAACAGCCGGTTCAACCTCTCCTGGTCTGGGGTCAGGAATGGAGGAGGATTGAATCCCTGGAGCCTGACAGGTCGTGGGACAACCGTGGGCACCTTGGGGACGTAACCCTCTCTAGGGTGCAGGAAGGCACTGGTCATGCCTGGAGTAAACTCCAGGAAAGAGGGGGCCACAGAGAGGGCCTGTAAATCACCTACTCTCCTCAGAGAGAAGATGGCCAGCAAGAAAGTGGTCCTACCTTTACAAAGTCTTGGCCAAAGGTTTGAAGGGGGGTAGACCATCCAACACTACGGCCAGGTCCCAACCGCAGAGAAAACGCGTCAGGAGTGGGTCACTGCCCAGTGAATGCCCAGACACGGGGGCGTGATACTTTAATGGTGGATGGAGCCAACCCTTTTGCGAACTGCCCCTGCAGAAACTCTAGCACTGAACCAACCGGGCAGTGGACTGGGTCCAATTGGTGCCGAGAGAACCATGCAGTGAACAGACGCCATCTCGTGGCATACAACCTCCTCATGGAGGGAGCTCTGGATTAGAGAATGGTCATTACCACCTCGGTGGAAACACCGGAGCCTTTGAGCTGTGTTTTTTGGCTCCAAGATGGCGGCGCGGCAGTAGCTCGCAGCGGCCGCTCCGGACCCAAAATGGTGCTAACGTTATTCTGTAGCCCGCCCTACACAACACATGGACATCGGAGCAACCGGTGTCCCTGTGTACAACCGCAAAACACTGAAAGAACTCAGAAACAACCCAAACAACACCATAAATGACGACCTGCGGCAGAAGCTACGCGACCTCGGCGTGCTCCGAGAACCAGGCCTCCAGACCTCGGCATCGCCTGCGGAGGACGGACGGAGGAGGGGGAATCGGAAGCGTTGCGCAAGGAAGCAGAAAGCGGAAGCGGCGGGTGCTAATGCTGGGCTAAAAGCTAACCCTAGCCGGCCCGCTCTACCATCACTACTGCTGGCAAATGTCTGCTCCCTGGACAATAAATTAGACTACATCAGACTCCAACAAGCTACTCGGCGTGAGTACAGACACTGCTGCGTTTTTGTGGACCATCACTATACGTTCCAACCAGAAGCCATGGATGACCGCCAAGGTTCGTGCGCTGCTAAAAACAAGAGACTCTGCCTTCAGAGCAGGGGACAAGACGGCCTTAAAAACAGCAAGGGCCAAACTGTCCCGTGCTATCAGAGAGGCGAAGCGCGCACACGCCAAGAGAATCCATGGCCACTTCCAGGACAGCGGAGACACCCGGCGCATGTGGCAGGGCATCCAGGCGATCACGAATTACAAGACCACATCACCTGCTTGTGACCATGACGCCTCCCTTCCAGATGCGCTGAACGACTTCTACGCCCGGTTCGAGGTGCAGAACAACGTGGTGGCGAGGAAGACAATCCCTCCTCCCAGTGACCAGGTGCTCTGTCTAACCACAGCTGAAGTGAGGAAAACTCTATGCAGAGTTAACCCACGGAAGTCTGCTGGACCTGACAACATTCCTGGCAGAGTGCTCAGGAATGTGCAGAACAACTAGCAGATGTCTTCACTGACATCTTCAACATCTCCTGAGCAGCGCCACTGTTCCTTCGTGCCTCAAGATGACGACCATCATTCCTGTGCGAAGAAGTCTTCTGTGTCCTGCCTCAATGACTATCGTCCCGTTGCACTCACACCCATCATGATGAAGTGCTTGAGAGGCTTGTCATGAGGCACATAAAGACCCAGCTCCCACCCGCACTGGACCCCATGCAGTTTGCGTATCGTCCAAACCGCTCCACGGACGATGCCATCTCCACAACCCTCCATCTGGCCCTCACCCATCTGGATAACAAGGACTCTTATGTAAGGATGCTGTTCATAGACTTCAGTTCAGCATTCAACACAATCATTCCCCAGCATCTGATCGAGAAGCTGAGCCTACTGGGCCTGAACACCTCTCTCTGCAACTGGATCCTGGACTTCCTGACCGAGAGACCTCAGTCAGTCCGGATCGGGAACAGCATCTCCAGCACCACCACACTGAGCACTGGGGCCCCTCAGGGCTGTGTGCTCAGTCCACTGCTGTTCACTCTGCTGACTCACGACTGTGCTCCAATGCACAGCTCGAATCATATCATCAAGTTTGCTGATGACACGACCGTGGTGGGTCTAATCAGCAAGAACGACGAGTCAGCATACAGAGAGGAGGTGCAACGGCTAACAGCCTGGTGTGGAGCCAACAACCTGTCTCTGAACGTGGACAAAACCAAAGAGATGGTTGTTGACTTCAGAAGAGCACAGAGTGACCATTCTCCACTGATCATCGATGGATCTTCAGTGGAGATCGTCAAGAGCATCAAATTCCTTGGTGTTCATCTGGCGGACAACCTCACCTGGTCACTTAACACCAGCTCCATCACCAAGAAAGCCCAGCAGCGTCTCTACTTCCTGAGAAGGCTGAGGAAAGCCCATCTCCTCCCCATCCTGACCATGTTCTATAGAGGGACCATCGAGAGCATCGTGAGCAGCTGCATCACTGCCTGGTTTGGGAATTGCACCGTCTCGGATCGCAAGACCCTACAGAGGATAGTGAGGACAGCTGAGAAGATCATCGAGTCTCTCTCCCTCTATCATGGACATTTACACCACACTGCATCCGCAAAGCACACAGCATTGTGGACGACCACACACACCCGTCACACACATACTTCACCCTCCTACCATCAGGAAAACGGTTCCGAAGCATTCGGGCCGCCACAACAAGACTGTGTAACAGTTTTTCCGCAAGCCGTCAGGCTCCTGAACAAACATCTGGACTGAACTCTCTCTCACACACACACACACACACACACACACACACACACACACACACTTACACACAACTGAGTGACTGATCTGCACAACCGGACTCAACACACATACACTTCACACCCAGGTCTCAGCACCATTCACACCTCTCATTATAGCATAATGTTTACATGCCGTTTGTTGCTGATCTCCGGACTTGCTCTATTTGCACATTATTCTGTGAATCCATTGGTCACTGTTCACTTTATCTTGATCGCTGCTACCATATTTTTTTACACTATTATAGGATTGAAAAATTCTGTTTATATTTGTTTACATTTCTGCTACTGTGCACCTTATCCTGTCACGACAAGTTTTACTGGCGGAGCTACTGCTGCTTTTATTTTTATATTTTGTGTATTTTGTATTGTTCTGCACTGTCCTGTGTTGTCTTGTGTTGTCTCTTGCACTGTTTGCACCAGTTGCACACATGCACTTTATGTGGTGAGGATCTTAGTTCCTGGCCCTTTGTTCTTCTGTACTGTGACTGTTGTTTTTATGTTGTTTTATGTAGCACCTGGGTTCAGGAGAAACGTTGTCTCATTTCACTGTATACTGCATCAGCTATATATGGTTGAAATGACAATAAAAGCTTCTTGATTCTTGACTCTTGACTCTCTTGACTCCTTTCAGGGGCCACAGCCACAGCTTCCACAACTCGGGGCTGGGGTGAACTATTGCACCCCCTGATTAAGAGAGGAGATCCCTCCTTATAGGCTGTTCGTGGAGGGCCACCAGGTCCATGAACCACGGACAGCCCGGCCACGGCGGGGCTACCAGTAGGAGACGGACTCTGTCACGGCGAATTCTCTTCAGAACTCCCAGAAGCAGCGCGACAGGGGGAAAGGCATAAAGTCGCAGCCTTGGCCATGGTTGCGCCATAGCATCCAGTCCCAACGGGGCTGGTGGATATAGGGAGAGCCATAGGGGACAGTGCCTCTAAAGATGCCATCAGGTCTACCTGGGCTGTGCCAAATCTACTCCACCACCTGAGGGTGGAGGCGCCACTTCCCAGGCTTGGACCCCTGTCTCAACAGGGTGTCTGCTATTAATTTTCAATAATATTTATAAGAGTTTAAAGTAAGCCTTAGACAAAGATTAGTTTTAAGTCTCTTGATAGAGTGTGTCATTGTGTTTCTTTACAGGTTGTGTATGTGTGGTTTCTCAGATTAAGGCTGTGTTGCTTTGGCATCATCTTTGAGATCAAACCCCTCACACCTGAGATTCTGTATCTGTCCTATAATAATATAGGAGATTCAGGAGTGATGAGTCTCTCTACTGTACTGGAAAATCCTCACTGTAAACTTGAGACACTAAGGTAAAATCATCTATGTGGATCACATGACCTTAGATTATAATTGCAACCCCAATTCTAAAAAAAAGTTGGGACAGTGTTGAAATGTAAATAAAAACAGAATGCAATCATTTGCAAATCTTATAAACCCATATTTTATTTACAATAGAACATCAAAAAAGTTGATACAGTCCCATATTTACCAAAGTGTAGCATCACATCTTAACATCTTAACAACGTTTGGAGATTGAGGAAAACACTTTCTAGAGTTTTGGTAAAGGAATATTGTCCTATTCTTGCCTGATATAGGATACTAACGGCTCAACAGTCCTGGGTCTTCTTTATCATATTTTTTAATTTCAAGATGTGTCAAATATTTTTAAATAGTGAAAGCCAGGCCATTATGAAGTCATGCTGTTTTAATAGATGCATTATGCGTTATCCTGTTGAAATATGTCCTACTTGGTCTTCTCAAGTCTAGTTAGTCCAGCATAACTGTCAACAAACAGTTTATTTTTGTATTTTAAGATCGTAAATACAGCATTTAATAGTAAAGGAGGTGAAACCGAAAACATAGGGAAACAGCAAAAGACCTGTGGAAATGTCTACAACCTAGTGAAGTCATGTCTTAAGTGTCTTGAGGTTCATAAACTGAGAGACTGATTGTGTGTCAATTTGTCTCCACAGGTTGTGCATGTCTGGTGTCTCAGATGAAGGATGTGCTTCTCTGGCTTCAGCTCTCAAATCAAACCCCTCACACCTGAGAGAACTGTATCTGTCTCAGAACAATGTAGGCGATTTAGGAAAGAAGCTGCTTTTTTCAATTAGGGATGATAAACTTTACAATCTACAGAAACTGATGTGAGTAATGACACTTTTATATACAGTCTTAAAAGATAAAACTAATGATTTAACCTCTTTAGATCTAATAAACATCATATCACCAGTTCAGGAAATAAAAACAATTTTAGAAGAATTTATCCTTTTTTAATTAGCTTTGATGCAGTTTTGTGTTTATGCTTTCTGAATGAATGTGTTAATGAAGATAACAAAGAGTCATACAGTCTACAAAATCTCACATGAGTGCACAAGTGTTTGCAAATAAACACCTTGTTTGTTTTTTTTTGTGATACCCTGCTACACCCTTTGACTTTATCCTGCTGCTTTTGCCTGAACATGATGGTCTCCTTTGCACATGTCCAAACCATCTCAATCTCGCCTCCCTCACCTTGTCTCCAAAATGTCCTACATGTGCTGTCCCTCTAATAAACCTATTTGTAAACTTTTAATATAATCATAGTGAAGACATAAATTACACTTTATTTCAAATATAAAGCTTGTGATTGGATATGATCAGAGACGTTATGGTTAAACACAATAACTGCTCATTTCCTGCTGTTTATCATGAAGTAACACAGTCCAGTTTGTGGTTATTAATTCAGGTGTTTTTCTTTTATTTTCAGAGTGTGATGAACATCATCTGCATGTGTTGTGAAAACTCCTTACTTCCTGCATTTCAATTTTTTACAATTTTTAGGCAGTTTCAATAGATATCAGGGTGGTGGAATCCAGGTTCATCTAATGAAACCCACTTTGACTCTGTTATATATATATACAGTGGAACCCGGTTATCTCACCCTCGGTTAACTCGACAACCCTATTAAGTCGACGTTTTTGAAGTGGAACCGCCAAATTCTCGCTTTTTCTACGCATTTTTTATCGGTTATGTCGACTTTTTTTATGTCGCGGAACCCTAATATCTCGAGCACAAGGGGGGAAAAATTTGAAATTTTAACGTCAGTTATGTCGATCGGCGCTGTGCAGCCGCAGAAGAACTCGAGAAAGTGGCTGAAAAATCAAACCTTACAGATACTACAGGTGTTGTATTGTATACTAGTGAATCTCTGCTGTTAGTAAGTGCACATATGCATTTTTTTTTTGTTAAATGTTATGCGATGAACGGGAGCGCGGCGCTCCCGGCTTTAACTCCTTACCGGCGCGTCGCTCACCGAGAGCCGTGCTCCTTACCGAGTGCGCGGGCGAGCAGGGTAAGGAGCACGGCTCTCGGTAAGGAGCACGGCTCTCGGTAAGGAGCACGGCTCTCGGTAAGGAGTTGAAGCCGGAGCTTCAGAGAAAGCGGCCGAGAAAGCACCTGCCATGCCCCTTCGGCCGTTCACGTTTGAGACTTTTCTGTCCCTCGTTTTGGTTTCGGGTTCGGTTTTGGATCTTCCGGGTTTTTTCCGGCTTCGCCGTGCCGCCGGTCACGGTATTTTTAATTTCCTATTTTTCATTCACAAACTCTCTCTCTCTCTCTCTCTCTCTCTCTCTCGCCGCTTATCTCCCCTCGGCATCGCGGACGTAAGTTTTTTCGGACACTTTGCTTTGTGTGTTTGTGCGGATTACTTCAGCCTGATGGTCATAAGTTTTCAGAAACTTAGTTACTGTTTATTTTTCCACATGTGGACTAAATGTGAGACGGCACTGTGCAGCCGCTGTTTTTTTTTTTTGAGCGATCTGTGTGTTTATAATGTTGGAGAATATAATAAAGGTTTGTATGGAGAATGGACGGTGGTTTGTATTGTATACTGGTAAATCTCTGCTGTTAGTAGGTGCACTTATGCCTTTTGTTGTTAACAAACGTATGTACATTTTTATAGCATGCCTTCATCAAACAAATCGTGGCAACGCTGTTGTGTAAAAAACCCTCCAAAAACACGTGCATGCACATTCTAATTTATTAACGCACATCATGTACATAAAGAAATTTCAAGCACGTTAATATACTGCCGCCATTTTGTTTTCGTTTATCTCGATCATCGGTTACCTCGATGCTTTTTGGCGACCCCCTAAGACATCGACATAACCAGGTTCCACTGTATATATATATATATATATATATATATATATATATATATATATATATATATATATATATATAGTAGCAATCCATAAGTAACAGTTTTTGTCTATGTTAATTCTATATGTTTTTCATAAAATACTAAAAAAGCAACCAAATGAATATACAAATACAACTAAAAATAGATTGCCAGGCCTTTCTTACATGAAGTTAATGTTGGTGTTTCTGTTATATCTTGGATATACTGTAATCCCCTATACCAAGTGAGCTATTTGGGCAATAAATAGGACAAAATGCATCAAATTTAGCAATTGAATATACAAAAAAAATACATGGTTTATGGCGTTTTTCACTGCTGAGACGAGATGAAAAACTTGTTGTTTTTTTTTGACAAAATGTTTTGAAAGTTGTGTATAGGGTTTAATAGAATTGTTGATAGAATGTTTTCCTTATCTGCACCTACACACAAATTGTAACATATAATCTGCATTAAAAAGTGTATTATAAACCGATTATTGTGTTTTTATTTTTTTGTAATTAAACTTTTTAATTGTTTAACAGTCCAAATGTCAGGGAGCTACCTGTTCCTTCTCCTGTGCGGGCCACGCCCGCTCGTAGCTCATCCCCAGCATACTAGGCACACACACCTGAACCTCGTTAATCACTCATCACCTAACCCATATAAGCCCCTCACCTCCACTCACACCTTGTCAGTTATTGTTCATGGTTTTGCTGCCCGTCACACGCTTTCCCGTGGACTGTTAAGTACCGCGCACCGTGGATTTATACACCGACTACCAGTTTGTTGTGTTCATACACCGTGGACCGCGCTTCCACTGCGCCCCACCAGATTATTTACCCTTTTTGGCGAGTGTATTTGGATTTGCCCTGTGTCTCAAATAAACTATCTTTTGCTTTCACTTCGGCTTTCGCCTCCAGATTCTTCGCATAACACCAAACTTCAAAGTACATCAACACGGCATTCAATAATCATCTTTGCTATTACACATTCAGCCACTAGTCACTATTAGTGAATTACAATTATAATAAAAGCACATGGAAATTAAACAGTTGTTAATCATGCCTGCTTATTCTAACCATTTTTATATAATGCCAGAAATGATCCCATGTTTTCTTTATTTCTCCTTCACTTTGCAGTCTCCCCAACATGCTCTCGTACGAAGCAATTTCAATTATCCCATCGATCCAATTTTTCAAGTCTGGGGTTTTGGGGCATTTCCAATTGTGTAAAACCATCCTGGCAGCTGTAATACAACTGTCAGGAATCCCCCTGCCACGCCCCTCTTCGGTGTCTGTCAAACCTCGGGTTTCCCCAAAGCACCTCGCTCCTTCTCCCGTGTCCCGTACATCCAGTTATCCCGCTACGTACGTTCCGTTTTGGGCTCCTCGCACACTCCACTGCTGCGCTTCACTTTCGAAGCTCCCCTCGGACTACATTCACGGACTATCCCGAGTGCCTCGAGTGTTGTGTTCTCTGCCTGTTGTTTCATAAAGTTTTTTTTTGCCGTTACTCCGGCTTCCACCTCCGTGTCTTGCCTAACAACAACAAATCTTAATTAGGGTAAATAAATTTTTTTGGTATGTTGGTACCACTGATTTATCTCCCAGAAGGCATAGTCATGGTATATTAGATCCCATCCACTCTTGCATTACTGCCAGAATTTTACACCAAAATGGGTGAACTAAGGAACATTCCCAAATCATATGCAAATAAGTTCCCCTTTTCTTCCTCACATTATTTCCAGCTATACCCATTCTGTAAAGCCTAGATGGTGTATAATAATATCTATGTACTACTTTGTAATGAATGAATCTCCCCCTAGCTTCCCTTATGTTCTTACCCACATTAGATATGATGTGCAGCCAATCATTTTCATGGATATCTATCCCCAAGTCATTTTGCCAAATAGTTTTCAGGTTCTTATAGGTATCTGCATTTACATTAAGCATTGATTTGTAACACATAGAAGCAGTCTGAACTTCATGTGGCAACTAAAGTTAGGTATAAACAGGGTTATCACTTGTATTAAATTTGCCTTTGGCACAGTGTCTAATCTGCAGATATTTCCAAAGATTTCCTTGACCCCCAATATTATATTTTTTCACCAATTCAGAATATGACAAAAATTCCATTTTCATACAGATCACCAATTACAGTTACCCCTTTAAGACGCCATTGTTTCCAAAAAACCCTTGCTTTACTTATGCAAATTTCAGGATTCCTCTATATGACTGTCTATAATGTGATGTCCTGCTGTCAAGGATTCACCTGGCACGCCCCCTTGGTAGCTGTCACGCTGCCTTGTTCTGCCGCTCCCGGCATTAACAGGTGTCTTTTGTTACCGATTCAGTGTATAAGCTCTCATTCTCATCTCACCTGTGTCGGACCTACTTTATGGCTACGGTGACCGACCTAACCGGAGACTGCCAGCATTCCCTGCTGGTTCCATGGATTACTCACGTGCCGTGGATTATATACCTTCCCTGTGGATTGTACCTGTTCCGAGGATTATACCGGCTTTACGGACTCAACCCGCATTTCGGACTCTCCCTGACAAACGCGCTTCTCCGTCTCAGAGTTCCTACGAATGCGCCGCTCCGTCTTAGACTTCCTACTAGCGCATCGCTCCGTCTCAGAGTTCCGCCGAGGGCGCCGCTTCGCTCCAGAATTCCGTCGAGGGCGCCGCTACGCTCCAGAGTTCCGTCGAGGGCGCCGCTACGCTCCAGAGTTCTGTCGAGGGCACCGCTCCGCTCCAGAGTTCTGCCAAGGGCGCCGTTCCACATTGCATCGTACCGCCGCCTGCCCGCAGAAGGGAAGTCAGACCGCCGCCTGGCCGTGAAAGGGATGTCGTAACGCCGCCTGGC
Source organism: Silurus meridionalis (assembly GCF_014805685.1). Lineage (NCBI taxonomy): Eukaryota > Metazoa > Chordata > Actinopteri > Siluriformes > Siluridae > Silurus > Silurus meridionalis. The sequence continues at coordinate 17,939,348 of NC_060901.1, forward strand.
AGCGAAAGGGCTGAGGGCGTCGCTTAGCCTCTGACCTCCGCTGAGGGCGTTGCTCAGCCTCTGAGCTCCGCCGTGTGCGTCGCATGGCCTCTGGACTCCGCCGTGGGCGTTGCATGGCCTCTGGACTCCGCCGTGGGTGTTGCACGGTCTCTGAATTCCTGAATCACGCTCTCTGACTCTGTGTTGTGCTCTGTTTACCTCAATAAACATAATAGAGCTACTCCCACTTCCGATTCGTGGTACGTACCCTGCACAGTTTATTAATTTTGCTCCAAACATGTCTTGAGTGCATTGTCACTGGATTTGAGTCCCATTTAGCGCCAGAGCATTGTGAAAGAACGTTAATGGGAGGAAAGGATGAGGCCAGTTTCTATTCTAATTTGATCTTGTTCCAGTCTAACTCAGAATCTGTCTTGTCCCAATGTTTAGCCAGTTTGGCCATTTTAAAAGAAAGATTATACAATCTTACATCAGGTAATCCAAGGACCCCCTTGTCCCTTAGGGAAGTCATTTTACTCATTTTAATTCTGTCTTTTTCCTTCCCATAAAAAGTCCTTAATAATTTTGTCATACCTTTTAAAGATAGGGTCTGGAATGTTTACAGGTATCATCATGGATATATAATTAAACTGTGGAGCAATAACCAATATTTACTTTACCCTACAGAGAGAGTTTTAGCTGTTCCCACTTGTCTACATTAACAGCAGTGGTTCATAATTCAAAAGCATTATATCCTCCAAGTTCTGTGTTAGTTTAACCCTGATATATGTCAGGGTTATACCCTGAGGTATGTCATACCTTCTGGATTCCATTTAAAACCGAATTGGGTCACTGTATGGAAGTGACATGTTCTAGATATTGGCATAGCCTCAGATTTCTCCCAATTTATTTTGGGAGATATAGCTGGAGATATATATTGAATATAATTGAACAACACTCACTAATGAAGGTAGAGATTTGAGAGGATCATGAGATAACAACAAAATATCATCCGCATATAACATTACCCTGTGCTCTATCCCCTACCCTACACCCTTACTCCCATAATGTTTGGGACTGCCCTGATTATAATGGCCAGAGGCTCTTAAACTATTGTGAATAATAATGGGGACAATGGGCATCCCTGACGAGTACCTCTTGAAATTGTAAAAAATGAGGAAGTCATGCCATTTGTCATCACTGCTGCTCTAGGATTCTTATATAATAAACTAACCAAGGACATATATATATATATGGAACTGCGCGCCGTGTTACTTCATTCAAAAAGTAACTCCGTTACTTTGTTGATTACTTACACCAAAAAGTAATGCGTTACTGTTAAAAGTAACTTTTTAGTTACTTTTTTAAAGAACCTTCTTTAATGTTCCCATTAATGCCATTTTATGCGTTATGGTCTATACAAACACAAAACTGACTTAAACACAAAGTAATTTTTAAACACTATTTTATTTAAGTCAGTCCAGCACAAACTGAATATATCACAAGGATTTCTGAAATAAACAACAAAACAAGCTGAATAATATATTCACAATCAAAAACTAAAGTTGCTTCTGCTGTTGTGTTGAGCTCTTAAAAATGTTCCTTTTACAGCTGAAGTATGAAAACTATCAACAATGTAGAACAAAACACCGGGTTAGCTTCTAGCTTCTAGCCTCTAGCATGGAGTTTCTGAAGGAGCTTCGAACCAGAATGACACAGCTTACATTCGACTTAAAAGTTTTTGTCTTTATACTCAACTAAAGTGAAATAATGAGCATATTTCCACTTTGAGAAACTCGTCTTGCTCATTACCGGTAACGAGTTACTAGTAACGTGTTATTGCCCAACACTGTATATATATATATATATATATATATATATATATATATATATATATATATATATATATATATATATATATCCTTAGATGCCGAAAAGGCTTTCGACACGGTGGAATGGGGCTTTTTTTGTTGCATCCCTGTCGAATTTCGGATTTGGTCATATATATATATATATATATATATATACAGTGGAACCTCGGAGCTCGCGGCCTCAGCGCTCGCAACCTCGCATGCTTGCGACTTTCATTCCGACCGGCGACTCTCATTCAGATCGGCTCGTGAGCAACCGCGAGCTGCTCAAAACGCTAGTTTTAACATTTCTAATCAAGGTTTATCTCATTAAAACACACTTCAGCATACTATATAAAGTGAGTACCCATTACTGTATTTTCTGTACTGTATTGTACTGTATTTTCTGTACTTCTCTACTGCATACTTTACTGTACCTATACTTTATTTTTTTTAATTAAGCATTGTAATTGCTGTTAATGTACATAAAGTATTGTTAAAATAGTCTAATAATTAAGTGTTATGGAGTAAAATAGTGTTATTTACTCATTTAAATCGAGTTGGAAGGTGATGGTCTGATGATCTGACCTCCTTTTTTGAAATATATATATATAAATATTCAAAAAAGGAGGTCAGATCATCAGCCAACAATGTGCTAAACTCCCCATCTTGTAATAATGCAGTATTCAATCGCTATCTTCCCTTTCTACCAGCTTCTGTATTTAGAGCTATATCCAATTCCACTGTTGCATGGTCTGACCATACTATTGCTCCAATTTTACAATTAACTAACCGATAAGTGATAGAATTTGAAAGCACTGCTGGGTCCATCTTTGGCCTACTGTCAGGATCTTCCAGGCACACGGCGCGCAGTTCCGGTTTCGTGGCACGCACTTTCGGGTCAGCGGCCATCTTGCTGTTTTTCCCGCGCCTCTGGGTATTTAAGGACACCCGAGACTTTAGCCCAGATTATCTTACCAGCTCCTTAGCCCCTGAGACGATTCCTGCCACTCAGTCTGCTCTGGATACCTGTACCTGTACCTGTTCCTGTTCCTGCTCTGGCTCCTGCTCCTGTTCCTGACCCCTGTTCTGCTCTGTTTTAGTTTTGACCTCTGGACTGTTTTTTTTTTGTGTGTGTTTTGCCCTGTATTGCTCAGTTTGCTGGATTTTTGGGACATGCAGGTAGTTGGTTTAAAAGAGGCAGATGTAGAGGACAGAGTAGTATGGAGATGGATGATCCGCTGTGGCGACCCCTAATGGGAGAGGCTGAAAGAAAGAATTAGGAAATATATATTTATAATAAAGTTCAGTACTATTTTGAATTGGGTGCTTATTTGTTTTGTTTTTTATCCAGTATCCATTTTTAAAGCTGTCGGTTTATTAATCAATTATCGACAAATACAATCCAATTTAGCAATCCGTATCGGTCGACCCCTAGTTATTAACGTAGCCTAATTATTTGTTAGCTTTACCCACCAACCACATGCATATGCTTATGTAAATAAACATTTTGATTTCAATAGCAATGAATATGAAAAAATTTCATTAAGATATTAATCATTCTCATCTGTCAAAAACAAATCTTCACATTAATACTGCTAGTCACTCCAGCCAATGTAATTTTCTGTTACAGACCGACCCTTTGTTAAAGAAAGGCAAAATGATGTCGCCCTCAAAGAGAAAGGTTTGGGGACCCCTGGGTTAGATGCTAAATGCTTTTCATTGGCTCTGCACTTGTACTCTGAAAAAATGGCAGCATTGAATCTAATTTGACCCTAAATTTGACATGATTTTCAAAGTATTTAAAAGAGTTGTGATCTTATACAATTACATACACACATATACATACATATTTTATCAATTTTAAAACTGCATCACGAGTGGACCGTGGAATGATGAAAGAAGTTTGCCTGGTTGGATGAATGATATGTTCCCTCTTGAGTCTGGTTCCTCTCAAGGTTTCTTCCTTATGCCATCTTGGGGCGTTTTTCCTTGCCACAGTTGCCACCAGCTCGCTCATCAGGGACAAACTTACACTTATAAAGAATATCTTATTCATTTTTATCACCACGTTATCTGTGTAAAGCTGCTTTGAGACAATGTTCATTGATAAAAGTGCTATACATATAGAAAATATATTGAATTAATGGATCTAGTATGATGTTCTGGGCAATGCTCTGCTCGGAAACTTTGATTTTATCGGTTTAGATGTTATATTGACATGTAAGCACCTAAAACATTGTATCATTTAAATTGTATTTCCCTAAAGGCAGTAATGGGGCAAAAATCGTTCATGAATAATTAGAGGAAGAAATCCATGCCGTTGGCTCGATCTCCAAATTCTGGCGATCTCAATTCGATTATTTGTTGTGCTGAACAAACAAGTCTGATGCATAAAGGTTCTAATTAGCAACTTACAGTTCTTAAAGCATTTGCTGTTTACATTCGTGCCAGATTAATCTTTATCTCAGATTACAAAAGGTACAAGATAATTACTGTCTAAAGTTAAGGGTTTGACTATATTGGTTTACCTGTCTGTATGTTTATTTATTGATCATTTGTTAGAACATTAACTAACTCTTTTTTGTTTATTTATAAAATAAACAATTCTTTTTTTATTCCAAAATGTTAGTTTTATGTCTGATAGAAGCAGAAGGCAGAATAAATGCAGTATTTATTTTTTATTTTTTTTTACTCCAATCCAACTTTTCTCCAATCCAAAATGTTTAGGAAATATTTGGATTCTCTTGATTCCCAGTCTGTCCCAAATATCATATTTAAAAGTATTTTGCAGATATGAAAAATAAAGGTTTGCAGTTTTCACCATCCTGCTACTACATTCCTAAAGTTTATGAACAAGTTTTACCTGCTTGGAAACTTTGCCACACACACAACCTCTCACCACATCAGTGTATTGTATGGATGGAATAATGCCAATAAAACTAAAGATTAGCTTGTATTCTAAATTGGCATGAGAAGGGGGTAATGCAGATCATAACAAAAAAATATATATTTTTTAGAATGATGTATTTATTATTTTTTGAAAATAAAAAAGTTAATTAATTATTTAAAGCATATGTTTAAAAAGTATGATTGAATGTTACAAAATGCAAGTACCCTATTAAGTATTATTGTTGACCCAGTGGTTTATTTATTTGTTTCTTTTTTTATTACTAATTATGTTTAAAGTAATTTATTTGTATTACATATTTTTATTATAATTATTAATATTCTTATTATATATATATATATATATATATATATATATATATATATATATATATATATATATATATATATATATATATATATAAAACTTTATTATTATTATTATCATTTTATTACTAATTTAGTTCAATTTTAATCATTCATTTTATTACATCATTACATTATTTCTATTATTAAATGTATTATTATTATTATTACATTTATTATTATTTTTATTATTATTATTATTATTATTATTATTATTATTATTATTGAACCTATATGTTTATTTATTAATTCAATTATTTGTTTGTTTGTTGTTGTTTTACCTATTTCAAGTTCATTTTTATTAATGTATTGTATTACTTTGTATTAACATTTTTTACTTGACTATTACTTATCAAATTTATAAATTCTGATTATTATAATTATTATTGATTTAATAATGTATTTGTTTGTTTGTTAACTCATTAACTTACTTTAATCTTGACATTTTTATTTAGAGCAAGTTTTGTTTTATTATTATTATTTTTTTTATTTTTATTTTTAAAGCTGATGTTTTGATGATGATGTTGATGTTGATATTGTGGTACAAAAATCGCTTCCGCATTAGCAGCCAATCAGCGCTCGCTATGATCGCACGTGCCATCTGTGGCACAGGCGGACCAATCAGAGGCCGCGTTGTTGGGTGGCACGGAGACGGCTCTGTGGGTTTGTTTGGGTGTCGCAGAGACTCCAGAGCGGACAGCGGACAAATCGTTTGGGTTTCTTCAGCAGTCGCGGAGAAACAAACGACGGATTCAAGTCTTTTTTTTTTCTTTTTTCTTTTTTTTTTGTTGTGCAGGTACGAACCGATTAACGGACAAATACAGCCGTGTTGTCACTGCTCTGGCCTGCGGAAACTCCCAGCGTTAGGATCGGTATCTAAACCAGGTGCATGACGGAATCGAAGTGATTAGATTTGATCATTTGCGTTTACACCCGGGGTATGATCAGTGAAGGGGTGATCGGTGTGATCATTGTTTAGATCGGTGATTAGATCAGTGTTAGCTGTCACTGTGTCTTGTTTGGACCCTGGAATATCAATCAGGTGGAGAGAAACCAGCTGCAACTGGTTACTGAAGCTCCAAGATAACCTGTTTGTGCCTCTGCAACTCACCATGTTAAAATTTTCCAACCATTATTTATGTTCTGAATTTGTAAAGGCAACAAAAATCATGTTGCCTTTGAATCTGTCTGGTGGGTGTAGTGATCAGGTGTATACATACTTTTGAGCAGATCGTGTAGACCTCCAGAATTCAACATCAGTGTCTGATTAGTGAATGATCACTAACCTCCAACCCCAAAATCTGTCCAAAAACCTTCTCAGAAGAGTGGAGCGTATTATAAGGGCAAATAAATGTCAAATGGAATGTTCAGTAAGAATGGTCGGTTGCCCAAATACTTTTGGGCATATACTTTGGAATCGTCTTTTAGTCTGTCGGATCGGGGAAAGGCAGTGACGAGCCGTGCATTTCACACCCAGGCTTACGTTGGTGTCTTACCTAAACCGCCTCTTAATACCACGAATCGCGACCTGCATCTGTAGCAAACTGCACTAGTTTAAATACATAGGATTGCGTTTCTGTCTTCCAGGAGCAATAAATGTGACGTATGATCGTGAGAGACTGTCAAGACACAACATGTTCAAGCCGTGACGAGCAAACAGACCTGGACATGGAGGCCCGCTTCGGCAATGTGGTGTTCAGCTCGCGCTTCGACTCCGGGAATCTGGGCCGAGTGGAGAAGGTGGAGGCCTCCGAGCACGATCCTGAGAGAAGCTCGTACTCGCACGTTGACTACGAGTTCAACGTCTGGACGAAACCCGACTGCGCAGACACCGAGTTCGAAAACGGCAACCGGTAACAATATTACACTGTTGTTCATTCAAATCTACACTCTGTAGCAAAAAGTATGTGGACCATCCTATTGATTATGGGCTCTAGTGTACATAAGTGTGACGCATACTTTCGGTCACAAAATGCTAGTTCTTTTCAAAGCCATGTCGATTTGATCCTCACGTCTCCGTCTGGCACGCAGGTCATGGTTCTACTTCAGCGTGCGCGGAGTGTCGCCGGGCAAACTGCTGAAGATCAACGTGTTGAACATGAATAAGCAGAGCAAGCTGTATTCTCAAGGCATGGCTCCGTTTGTGCGCACGTTTCCTGTCAAAATGCGCTGGGAGAGAGTCCGCGACCGGCCCGCCTTCGAGGTACAACGTGTTTTTTGTTGTCTCTTTTCAGTTCGAAATGTTTTGCATCCCTTTATGAGTCCAGCACTGAACACAATCACGGGCCAAGATATCTGCTTTCGGACATATATTTCCTGTCTCGCACAGCGCTGTGAATTAGAAGTCGACCGATTAATTATTTTTTGCCAATTGCCAACCGATAGTTGATTGCTGGAACTCAATCCATACCGATTGGTTCGCTGTCATTACAAGAGCAGCCTCTAGAGGCTGTTTTTTTTTTGTGTGTGTTTTTTGGCTGACACGAGAGACGGCACGCTGCACGGAGAGCTTTGTCATATTCATTTTTATATAATTAGTTCATTATATAATTATATTTATTAGTGAATTCTTTTTTTATATATACATTTATTTATTTTAGTAAATTTTTATTATTCACTAAAGATTTTTATTATTTATTTTTTGTAATAAAATACTATTTTACCTAGACTTTTATTTTTGTATTTTTTATCCAGTATCCATTTTAAAAAACTATTCTTTGATCAGTCGGGTATCGGCAAGTACGATCCAACCTAGCTATCGATAAAATCCACTATTGGTCAACCTCTACTGTTTTCTTTCTTTCTTTCTTTCTTTCTATCTATCTATCTATCTATCTATCTATCTATCTATCTATCTATCTATCTATCTATCTATCTATTCTTCTCAGATTTGTAGTATTTCTAGTAACATTTCCTGAAAGAGTGAAAATTATCTTTGTTTGTTTTTTACTCCAGATGTCCGAAAATCAGTTCACTTTGTCGTTTGTTCACCGTGTGCTGGAAGGGAAGGGAGTCATCACGTACTTCACTTTCTGTTATCCGTTCTCGTACACCGAGTGCCAAGATATGCTTTTGCAGCTTGACCAGAGACTGCTCGGTCTTTCTCATACACTGGGACCATGCAGGTACACACACACACACACACACACACACACACACACACACCTTTTTAATTTTATCATAATCAGAGGTGGAAAGAAAAAATATTCTATGCAAGTAAACGTACAGTTATTACAAAAAAATTCCGAAAAATCTACTCGGGTAAACGTAAAAAGTTTATCAAAAAGGGAGGGTTTGGATTCAAGTGTAGTTTAAAAACGACAATATGAAATAAATCATTTTAAATTAAAGGAACATTTTCTTCTACAAATTAAAGTGCAATAACAACAACAACAAAAAAAGAAAGAAATCAAAGTAAATAATAATAAAAAATAAAAAAAACCCACTACAGTCTATGACTTGAGTCTAATGTTAGAGTTATGCACCGTTTTAGCATCGAAATGCTTTGATTGGACCCTGCGTTCTCAGCTAAAGTGTGCGATTGGTTCAATGCTCCAATCCAATGCAACATTAGCAGATTTACTCTAAAGCTTTAAACTTTTCATTCGTTTCATACGAAACTGGTAATACATCGTAATTGTGAATTGGCAGTTTTGCAGTTGTAGTCTTACTGACCTCAGCACGCTTGTGCAGGTTCGATGTGGAGTTTTTACGAGAGTCAAAATGGTCACTCAAATACAGCCAGGGGTTTGTTTCATAGCATTTCGCTTGCGTCCGTGTTAGCATCACTCATCCGTCTCCCTTCTTTCTGTCCTGCGAGTTTAGCGCGTTTGAATCAATCGGTGCAGTAGTTTCAATCCTTTTCTTTTTTTCCTTCTTGTGTTATTCATATTTCAATATCGGTAGCGGATACGCTAATGCGGTAAATACAATACAGTGATCGCCCCGCTTTTACCGCCGTTCGAATCTCGCGCCCTGCCACGGATAGCATTTTATGTTAAAATAATGAAATGTATTAATAAAAATAGAATTATTCATTAAAAAAATTAAGTAAAATGTTAATACAGTACAGTCCTGTGTAATTAATATAGCATTTTTTGGGTTGGTGTCCGTTTAGTGTGATTTTTTTGAAATGTTACTAATTTTAGTTTTAAAGTACGGTAATCCCCCGTTTATAAACGGGGGATTATCGTACTTTAAAAGTAAAATTTACTTTAAAAATACTCTAGTTTCCAGTAACGCTATTGAACGCAATTCGCTACTTTCCACCTCTGATCATCATATACCACTTTTTCATTATTTTGTGCTCTTTGTTCATCGCCATTAAATTTACTGATAGCAGAACAACGCCAACAAGGCGACACGCTAACGCCTATTGTCGGAACTATTGATTGTTAGTATTTTGATATCCACTATGAAAATCGGTCAACTGACTGTATTTCTGGACCTTCCACATATCTCAAGCTGCCGTTTTTGTTCGTTTTGGCAGAACATTTTATCCAGAAATAAATGCAAAAAAAATAGGATTAAAAATATCACATACTCGAGATTACTATATTATCCTATAGAGAGGAAATATGAAAATAGAAAAGCTTGGCCTGGACTCGGATTTATATTAGATTAGATTCAATGTTATTTTCATTGTGCAAGGTACATGTACAGAGCCAGTGAAATGTAGTGATCATCTAACCAGAAGTGCATAAGTGGACTATTTACAGTAAATAACAGTTAGATAAATAGAGTATGAGGTCCATATAAACAGGGATGAGGATGATTAATGTAGTATATAGTAATATACAATATACTGTGCAAAGATTATACATGTCAGATGATGATTTACTGAAATCAAGTTTAAATGTATGTATGATACAGTATATACAGTATAATTATGGGTGGAATGTACAGTAGTGTAAATGTGAGTTATGGCCAGTGCAAAAAAAAAAAGACCTTTCGTTCTCGGTGTCTCCATCTCCAGTCCGGCAGACGGCCTCTATTACCACCGTGAGCTGCTGTGTTACTCCCTGGATGGACACAGAGTAGACCTGCTGACTGTGACTTCCTGCCATGGCATGCTGGAGGAAAGAGAGCCGAGGCTGGAAAAACTGTTTCCGGACCACGGCACTCCGCGGCCACATCGCTTCGCCGGCAAACGGGTATGCATTTGCTACCTGGGCCTTCAGTGGGGACTTACCCAACTTAATCCACCTCTTAACACCACCACTACCACGTCACAATTATAAAAAACCATCAATACTGTACAAAAACACAATGTAACAACACGTGGCATTACAGAGAGAGAGGCATTTTGCATATGGAGGATGAAAACCATTTTACTAAAGGTAGAAACCCAGTTAAGACTCCAAAATTCTACACTACAATCGCAACTGTGCACCTACATCATCTGGAGCAGTTCAGAATCAATATTTGTCTAATAACATGACAAAAACATATAAAATCTAAATAAAATACAACCTACTCACGAGACATGCAGACTCGTAATTTGCGCCACCCCGAAGAGGCTGTGATCCAGTGGTACCGCTTGTATTCACTGGTCTGGAAGTGAAGAACAAACCCTTTCCCGGGCTGAGACACGGTAGCTAGCTTTAGGGATGGCCGACCTCCTCACCATGTCTAACTTTTCTTCAAAATGGATTTTTAAGTTTGTCCGAGACCAGATCAATTTCTCTTCCTCTGTAGGCATAACAAAAGTCTAACTCAGATGTATTAATGTGGGCAAGAGGTGTTTTGTCTGTCGAACTTGACTGTAACAGTTTCCCTCTGACCAACCAATCAGAGGACGGAAAAATGCTGACGATATTCTGGGTCAGCTAGCTGCCCTGTGAGGCGAATTTGAAATTTGTTTGGTTAAAGAAACAGACTCATTGATAATATTCTCTATGGTAAAAAGGCCAGCAGTACTGACTTTAAAGGCCCTGGGCAGATTAGATTGACATGCCAGCACATAGAGGCTGAAATGTGATTGGACAAAAAATCTAACATCCACATACACATACTGGAAGCAGTGCAGCCGAGAGAAACACTACGAAATGAAGAGAATAAACTGTTGGGAATAAATTAATACAATTTCATGGAACAAATATTAGAATTTAGGTTGTAAATGTAGGTCAGTGCTTATGATAGTGTTTAGGCAGCAGAGAAGGCTTTGCTGGCCCTGACCGCCCGCCACTGTTTAAGAAACACCCAGTGTTTGCTGTCCCCTGGAACAGAGTAAAACTGTATAAAACTAAAATATGCTTTTTTTGCCACGCCCTTTTAAAATAAGTAAGAAAATGTCGATGCGCAGTAGATGTCACCTTATTCTCACTGTTTTCATAATGTAAAAGTCTTTTTAATGAATGTAACTCTATATTTAAAAGCACATATATTTGAAGCAGTCTTAGAGTGGGCCTGAGAGGGGAAAAAAAAAGAATTCGGCACATACTCAACGTGCCACACAATGTGCTGCCCACACTCTGCCCCCTGTTGTTGAACACTCAGAACTACAGTCGTCGCTCGCACTATAAAATGAGGAATCGCGATCGTGCCTATATCTGTGTGCAGGTGTTTTTCATCAGCAGCAGGGTGCACCCCGGGGAGACGCCATCCAGCTTTGTGTTCAACGGCTTCCTGAACTTCATCCTAAACCAGGAGGACCCGCGGGCACAGATGCTCTGCCGGATGTTTGTCTTCAAGCTCATCCCCATGCTCAATCCCGACGGGGTTGTTCGAGGGCACTATAGGTCGGTAGCTCCAAAGAGAGAAGCTTTTTGTTCTCGCTGACATGCGTATTTATAACGACTTTGCTCTAAAAATGCATTGTATCGATACATATAATCAAATCAAGGTGTAAATGTATTAAATATTAACACATTGCCGTGTCTGTCTTTCAAGGACGGACTCGCGCGGCGTGAATCTTAACCGGCAGTACATGAACCCAAGTGCTGAGCTGCACCCCTCCATCTACGGAGCCAAATCCCTCCTCCTCTACCATCATCGGCACAACCGGCTCAAAACCGGATCTCCGTCAGCATTAAAACTCTCCAACCAGTCCAACACCACCACCCTAAGCACACCCCACGAGCTCGAACACTACCTCAACTGCCGCAACGAGGTGGAGCGACTGGAGGGCCCGACCCTCGACCTCTCTCAGATTCCCATGCAGATGGACGAGAGCTGGGAGGGTAAAACCAGAACGAAGGGCAAGCTCGGGCAAGGCGACGAGAACGAATCCACGGCGAGCCGGAGCGAAGCCTGCGTCTCTAACCTCGTACAGACCGAGCAGATTTCACCCCACGAAAGCGGAGTGGCCTATTACATAGATCTTCATGGCCACGCCTCAAAAAGGGGATGCTTTATGTACGGAAACAACCTACCTGATGAAAATCAGCAGGTACACGCGTACATGTATTGTACATACATATGCTAGGGACAGTAAGATTCAGGATAGATCGGATAGACGTCGTCATTTGTATCGCGACGCATCGGTTTTTGGCGTATTTGCATCATTAAAAGTAAATTTGTTCCTAATTCATTTTTAGTAAACACGCTATACTTTTATCAGTTAGAAAACGACCGTTATCAACGTCGATCAATTTATCCTCGCTGTGACCGTGTCCTGAGAGTCCCATAAAACATTAGATTGATATGGCAGAGGTAGAGCTGCATCTGGTTTTATTTCATCTTTTTTTGTTGTTTTTCTTTTGTGTTTTTTTTTTACACTAGGCACTTGATGATTTACTATCTGTTCAGATACTATCTGTTTTTTTGTTGTTTTTTTTTTTAATCGTATTGCATTGATTCGAATCAAAAGCGGATCGTACTGCATCGTAATCGGGGGAATGTTCTTGATCTGATCTCATGGCAGGTGGAGAACCTGATGTATCCGAAGCTGATCTCGTTGAACTGCGCCCATTTTGACTTCCCTGGCTGTAATTTCTCGGAGAAGAACATGTACGCCCGGGACAGGCGCGACGGTCAGTCCAAAGAGGGAAGCGGCCGAGTGGCCATGCACAAGGCCATCGGATTAGTTCACAGGTAAGGTAGTGACGTCAGGAAAAACTGGCACAAAAAGAGTCATCCTGGACGAGACCACCATCAGCACATGTTTCCTCACAGGATCAAGGCGATCGATCAGTTTGGGAGTGTAAATATGTCAAAAATAATTAGAAAGTGTAGTTATTTATTGCCTGGTTTGTATTGTTTCACTGTGATGGAACAATAACCCTGAAATCTCTCTATGAGATTAATGAAAGATCTGTATTAATGTCTATGCAGTTACACATTGGAGTGTAATTACAACACAGGCCGCTTGGTCAACACTATTCCCCCTGCCTGCCATGACAACGGCCGAGCCACCCCTCCTCCACCTTCTACCTTCCCTCCCAAATACACACCTGAAATATTTGAGCAGGTAAAACAAACCGTTCCTAATTTATATGTTCTATGTTTCTGTGAGCGTCATCCCAGAGCCAGATTCCTCGAATGTTCATTTCTTGCAGGTTGGCCGTGCGGTCGCTATAGCAGCGCTGGACATGGCTGAATGCAACCCCTGGCCACGACTTGTCCTGTCCGAGCACAGCAGCCTGGTGAACCTGCGAGCGTCGCTGCTCAAACACGTGCGCAACAACAAGGGCTTGGGCTCCAACGGCCGCAAGAATGGAAACAAGGCGCCGAGTCCACCGAAATGCCCGTAAGGGGTCCCCAGTTTTTTTATTTTTTTTCTGTGAGGGCCACATAATTTTTCCTTTCTTTAAAAAATCACATGGCCTGGAATGACTGCCAGCATTTTTGTGGAGATTTTATTATGATTTTAAATGTATTTATTATTTATTAACGCTAGATTAGTTTATTATTTATATCGCCTATTAAAAGAGTGTAATTACTTAGTTAGTTTTTTTTCCATATTCATTGCTATTGAAATCAAAACTTTTTAGTTATGCAAATATGAAATAAACATGAATATATCCATTCAGAAATATAATGCTAGAATTATTTAGTTATAAATAGTACAGCACTCTAGCCTGTTGTAAAATTAAACAGCACGCGCCATCAGTGATTCACCTCTAGAGGCCACTCTCGTAATAACAGCGAACCGGAAAAACTATCGATTTGGGTTTTTTTACCGATAGTTCCAGCAAATCAACCATCAGTGCCTTGACCTCTATTAATAACTAAGTGAAATTTTTGTTTAAAAGCCAACCTTTATAATTAAATACAAATATGATATGAGTAAAAAATATATATGCTGTATTTGTTTTTTGTTATTTTGTACCGCTTTTTTTCCCCACACCAAATTCAGAGGTTTGAGCAGCTCGTTTTCGGAGAACTCTCTAAACCAGAGTCGTAGCCACAGCACCCGGAACGGCAGCAACGCTGGGAACAAGCAGACGCCTCCCCAGCTAAAGAGTTCTCCAAGCTTTACATTTGGATGGAGCAACGCTGGAAACGCCCCCGGCTCCCACAGGCCCACCCACAAAAGCCTTGGGCCAATTAGAGGTGAGAGATCTCTTTCAGTCAAAATGCTATATGACAGAGTATGGCTGAATAATTCTGCAAAGCACTTGTATAGATCAGGATTTCACAGTCACTGATACCCGTTCTAAGCTCATAGCTTCGAAACACAATGTTTGACTGGTTACTTGAATTAACTCCTCAGATAAGATGTTCTCTATATGAACAAACATGTGGGGACACATCATTTCTCCAGTCATATGTGTTTTTCCCCCCAAAGTGTCACCACAAACTTAAAGGCACACATTTGTATCAGATCTTTGGATGTGCTAGCATGAAATTTCCCCTTCACTTGAGGAAACTAGGAGACCCCAAAACTGTTCCAGCATGACAATGTCCCTGTACGCAAAGCCAGATCCTGAAGATCAGCTTTTCCATGGGTTCGAAGTGGAAGATCTCCTGCTATAGAGCTGAAAACACTGTTAAACAGCCCTCTATGGATGGATGGATGGACGGATGGACGGATGGACGGATGGATGGATGGGTGGATGGGGTTGGGTTTGGGAGGAAGGAAGGAAGGAAGATTATTTTATTATAGACACACAGACAGACAGACAGACAGAGGTGAAAAAAGAAAGAAAGAACTTTATTATAGACAGACAGACAGACATTATAGACAGACAATCGATCGATTGATTGATCTCCACCAATCTCTAGTGGAACCTCTTCCCAGAAGAGTGGGGGTTATTATAAGAGCAAATGGGACTTCATGTGAAATGGGATGCTCAGAAAACACATGGTCAAGTGTCCACAAACGTATGTAGTGTATATAGTTGAAATGGGTGATCAGAGGAGGGAAAGTGCAGGGTAGTGGTGGTTCTCCAGACTCCACACAATATCTTATATTGTCATAAAGTGTGTTCGTCTCGCTCTTGTATTTCTCTCCCCTTCAGAGACGAAAGCTCAAGAGAAGAAACGCCCGCACCACCTCGGTCACCGCATCTCAGCCCACTGTCCCAGCAACAGCCAAGCCATCCCAGCATGTCCCCCACTTTCCCCATCATCATCCTCCTCATCCTCCTCATCCTCTTCTCCCTCCTCGTCCTCCTTGGGAGCGGGGGCGGGGGCGGCTACCTGCTCCATGGGTATGGCAGGTCTGTACTCCCACACCGGCCTGCTTACCAAGCTGAGCCCTCTGCATCACACCTGCCTCAGAGACTCTCAGAAAGCACAGCCAGCGCAGCAAGAATAACTGGCTGGAGCGTGCGTGTGTGCGCATGTGTGTGTGCGCATGTGTGTGTGCGCATGTGTGTGTGCGCGTGTGTGCGTGTGTGCATGTGTTTGTACACTGGGTGGGTGAATGTGCAAAAGAAAAAAATGAGTCTTTGATGTGGTGCCTACATTTAAATAGAAGACCCCGAGCTATTGACCGAAGGGGCAAAACATGGCATAAAACGCCTTTTTTTTTTTTTTTTTCTTTTAATTATTTTTAGCATTGCACTTTGATCACATAACACTATACTCCATGCCAATGACTGAATGTAATAGGGAACAAAAAATGGTGCATAGTAACTGTATTTGAGTCGTGTGTGTATAAGTGTGTGTGTGTGTATATGATTGTGTGAGTGTGTGTGTGTGTGTGTGTGTGTGTGTGTGTGTGTGTGTGTGTGTGTGCGCGCATATTGCTCTCTTTTCAGAAAGTTTCCCGTGCAGTGATGAATCCTTTCTGCAGTACGCATTCTTGCACTTTTCATCTCTTGCCATCGATCAGAATTTGACTGACTGTCTTTTTTTTTTTTTTTTTTATATATATATTTTTTATTTTCTTCACAATTATTTTCGAATATATATATAGAAAATGCCAGACTAGCCCACCGCTTCCCATTCCTCATGGTGTTTGGATGTTGTTTTCGGAATTATTATTATTATTTTTTTTTTTTTAAAGAATATTAATACTGTAGCATAATGTCCAAATGGGTACTAAAGATCTTGAGGTTCCTTTCACAAAGGACTAAAATGGGGATTATTTGCCGTAAGGTATTTTTGCGTGCTAACGCTCACAGGTAGCAGCAAATGTACGAGTTCCTCAGACCCTAGGTCCATATTGTCTCATCGCCAAGTTTTTTTTTTTTTTTTGTTTTACGCTCTTCATAAGTCAGTAGCGGTGCTCGAATTGTGGGGTGGGGGGGGTCGGAAGACTTGGGATTCCCCAAGATTATTTTACTTATAAATATATGATTTACACAACAACTGGGGACCCCCAAAAGATTTGACTGAATTCGAGCACTGGTCAGTAGCATGAAGTACAACCTCCAGGGGGGGAAGTCAGAAAGCAGCGTCCTGGCAGAACCATTTCGAACCTTGAGATATGGGAAACATCTACGTAATGGTGGTTTCTTTCTTATGGTGGTCTGTTCAGGCATTTTCTGACTTTTTTTTTTTAATGGTGTAGTAACAATGTCAACCATTTATACACACATTTCTATTCACTGTTTCTCATCTTGCTGATGTTTATTTATTTTATTTTGGAACTGTTTAACCTAGGCCAGTTCTAATGCTTTGTTGTTGTTGTTGTTTTTTAGATAGATGTTTCTGGAAACTTTGTTTAGTTTATTGCTGTGTATGTAGTTCCAGGGAACAGTTTTATTTGTTTAAAAAAAAATTTTTTTGCCATTTCGAAAAAAATCTTCAGCCTGCGTGCATTCGAAGCTACAAAACGAAGGATTTTTTTGATTTAACAACGAAATGTTTGATCGCTCTAAAGCTAATACTTGTGTGTACATAATAGAACTCGCACCACTTGCCGAGGAAACCCTCCGGAGTTTCCTTTTTTTGGGTTCGTCTTTGTTTTAACTCTTTATTTGGTGGCCACGATCATTTTCTTTTATCGAACGCAGCGTCATCAAATACCCAGGCACTTTATTCAATCACCGGACTCCTACATTAGCACTGTCCCACTTTAATTTCCAGCTTTTGTACGTTATTTTCTATAGTTTTGGTCTGAACCACTGTGATGGATTCGTATGTGACTAAAACACAAAGTCCGGATAGAATAGCCGGCTCGCCGAGTAGATCGTGCGACCGACCTTGTTTTTGTTAAGCTGTGCTTCGTTAGGCTCTGCCCCGATGTCGCTTCCTGACCATCAGTAAAACCGTGCCGTCTTTTATTCCCATCTTCCATCCGAAGACTTCCATGATTTGTATCTATAACCTTAATACAGTTTTATTGTGAGGATGTAGCTTTCTTGTGATTGAGTATCTACACTTGTAAAAATAAATAAATAAATAAATAAAAAATCAGTCTCCCAGGGGTTAATAGATCAAACGATGGTTCTGGCTTTCTCACAACTCTGCCTAGAGCCTTTAAGCAATCCCTCCCATAGGAGCAACCCGAACAAATGAGCCTCCTAGATTCCCTTTTTTTTTTTTTTCTTTTTTCCTTAAAAGTGTAAATGTCAATGATCATCTCGTTTATGGTGTTTTCGAAAGCAAATTTCCGAATCATGTTCTGCCTTTGACTCTTAACGATACCACTAAATGTGCTTCTCGATCATTATGGATGGAAGTGTACACCATATACTGTATAATGTATACACTTTTTCTTGATCTAATTTATGATACTGTACCGTATATAAAACGCACACTGTTCGGACTGTTGAAAGAGCTGGTGGTCGTTATTTTTCACTCGTGAATAAACGTGACCGCTGGTCGAATTGAATCCCAGACTTATGACCTTTCTTTGTTCCTGCACTTATACTCCTTTAAAGATGCAGTTTTTCATTTTGGATCTCGTTCATTTCATATCGCAAGTGCATTTTAAGATATGATTAGATACGTCCAGATTCCAAGCAGCCCTTGCTTTAAACTTTCTCATCTTTCATAGTCTTTAGGTTTTTTTTTGTTCGTTTTTTTTGACACATACATGTTCCTTTATTTTCCATGCAACATACGAGTATTGGTGAGAACGAGACAGGTTTGTAGACTGGATGAGTCGTGAAAATTTTGACTCAAAAAAGAAGAACTTGTGTAAGATAGAGGCCAGGAGTGAAGATGTTAGCAGACTGCCTTACCCCCACAGCTAAACATGGAGGTGGAACCTTAATGGTTTGGGGGTGTTTTAGAAAAGAAAAGTTGTTCAGGGTGAAAGGAATAAACCAACATGGCTACCATTCTATACTTCATTATACACCATGGAATCCCGTCTGGACTGCGGCTCATTGAAGACAGTCATCTGGAAAGTTATCTGTCCCAGAATGCCCAGTCACCGCACCTAAATCCTACTGAAGTGCTCTGGGATGAAATGGATCACCTTTGGCAGGTTTTACAAGAGGCACTACAAAGTATTTGGAGTATTCAGTGCTTCATATTTAGTCTTTACACTTGCATGTATAAATGTCAATGTGTCTCACATCATTAGCTCACATTACCACAGACAGACAGACAGATCCATCCTCATTATTTACCTCATAGCAAGGTATTCGTACAGCATTAGCATAGTTAGCACCATGTTTTACCTCAATTGGTCATTGCTAATTACACAACACTGGCTAACTATATCTCCATACCCTAAAACTTAGCAGATTAATGATTAATTCCCATTATGTTAAGTTGATGCCTCAAACTGTGTTGCTAATTCTTGCTAACTCGGTGCCACATGCTAGTAATGATGCTATCAATGTTCATAAAGTGAGCTCATATCCTTCCTAGATTTCTTCCTAACGAGATCTTATTTAAAGTTTTCTGCTGCTTTTATTGTTTTATAGTGTCGTATTGCTAACGTAAATTATCGTCTACTACCACAAGTAACATTGGGAGGATTGTAAAGATGTTTAGAACATTCTGGAACGGTCTGGTACAGTCAAATCCAGAAAGATCAGATCCAAGAAAGTCACTGACGTACACTTAACTCACTGCTATCTTCGTGGTTTGAATCGATTCATTCTTATGCTGGAATTAGAAGAATTGTGAAAAGACAAAAAAAATTTATGAAAGTAAACTCATGTAGATTCATATTGAAGCTCAATATGAGGCATGAAAATATCCCTTACACCATTACTTTAAAAAAAAAATCAAAGGGAGATGGTCGCTCAGTGGTTATGGCATCGGGTTATGGCTTGGAAGGTCATAAGTTCAAATCCGAGCACCATCAAGATACCACTGCTGCCTCCTCAACTGCTCTGTTGTAAGTCGCTCTGGATAAGGGAAATGCTGTAAATGTAAATCCAATGTAGGATATCTCCATGAATTCATGCTAAATTCTAACCCTATTACAGTGAGGAAAATAAGTATTTGAACACCCTGCTATTTTGCAAGTTCTCCAACTTAGAAATCATGGAGGGGTCTGAAATTGTAATCGTAGGTGCATGTCCACTGTGAGAGACATAATCTAAAAAAAAAATCCAGAAATTACAATGTATGATTTTTATTTTTATTTTTTTTTTAATATCTATTTATTTGTATGATACAGCTGCAAATAAGTATTTGAACACTTGAGAAAGTCAATGTTAATATTTGGTACAGTAGCCTTTGTTTGCAATTACCGAGGTCAAACGTTTCCTGTAGTTTTTCACCAGGTTTGCACACACTGCAGGAGGGATTTTGGCCCACTCCTCCTCACAGATCTTCTCTAGATCAGTCAGGTTTCTGGCCTGTCTCTAAGAAACACGGAGTTTGAGCTCCCTCCAAAGATTTCTATTGGGTTTAGGTCTGGAGACTGGCTAGGCCATGCCAGAACCTTGATATGCTTCTTACAGAGCCACTCCTTGGTTATCCTGGCTGTGTGCTTCGGGTCATTGTCATGTTGGAAGACCCAGCCTCGACCCATCTTCAATGCTCTAACTGAGGGAAGGAGGTTGTTCCCCAAAATCTCGCAATACATGGCCCCGGTCATCCTCTCCTTAATACAGTGCAGTCGCCCTGTCCCATGTGCAGAAAAACACTCCCAAAGCATGATGCTACCACCCCCATGCTTCACAGTAGGGATGGTGTTCTTGGGATGGTACTCATCATTCTTCTTCCTCCAAACACGTTTAGTGAAATTATGACCCAAAAGTTTTATTTTGGTCTCATCTGACCACATGACTTTCTCTCATGACTTCTTTGGATCATCCAAATGGTCATTGGCAAACTTAAGACGTACCTGGACATGTGCTGGTTTAAGCAGGGGAACCTTCCATGCCATGCATGATTTCAAACCATGACATCTTAGTGTATTACCAACAGTAACCTTCGAAACGGTGGTCCCAGCTCTTTTCAGGTCATTGACCAGCTCCTCCTGTGTAGTTCTGGGCTGATTTCTCACTTTCCTTAGGAACATTGATACCCCACGAGGTGAGATCTTGCATGGAGCCCCAGTTCGAGGGAGATTGACAGTCATGTTTAGCTTCTTCCATTTTCTAATGATTGCTCCAGCAGTGGACCTTTTTTCACCAAGCTGTTTGGCAATTTCCCTGTAGCCCTTTCCAGCCTTGTGGAGGTGTACAATTTTGTCTCTAGTGTCTTTGGACAGCTCTTTGGTCTTGGCCATGTTAGTAGTTGGATTCTTACTGATTGTATGGGGTGGACAGGTGTATTTATGCAGCTAACAACCTCAAACAGGTGCATCTAATTTAGGATAATAAATGTAGTGGAGGTGGACATTTTAAAGGCAGACTAAAAGGTCTTTGAGGGTCAGAACTCTAGCTGATCGACAGGTGTTCAAATACTTATTTGCAGCTGTATCATACAAATAAATAGTTTAAAAATCATATATTGTGATTTCTGGATTTTTTTTTTAGATTATGTCTCTCAATTTCAGACCCCTCCATGAATTTTAAATGGGAGAACTTGCAAAATAGCAGTGTGTTCAACTACTTATTTTCCTCACTGTATCTATTTGTTGCAGTTGAAGTTGAAATTCCTTAGACCAGACTACATTTATTTCCCCCCTAAATCTCTAGCTGTCCAATTTTAATCCTGATCGCCCACTGCAGTCTCTGATTCCTATTTTTGGTTGACAGAAGTTGAATCTGACACAGACTTTCAGCTGTTCAACCAGACGGATTTTCATCTAAAAAAACGATCCATCCACTTTCATTTTTTTTTTCTAAAAAAAGTTGCTCATCCACGCTGAAAAGCCTGAAAACGTAGAAGTAAGTCCCTGTACTGTGCATTTGGCAAAACTGACCTGTCGTTTATTTACTTTCCGGCTCTTTGAAACTGTGATGCGCAAAAAAAACCCTCTTTTCCAAAATTTTCCACTTTGCGGAGCATTTTCAGAAGACTGCTGGCCTGGATATTTTTTATTATGTGCACCATTTTTGGAAAACTCTAGTAAATCAAGCCAGAACTCAGACCAGCAGCCATGCAACGGTCAAAATCACTTTTTTGCCATCATTCTGATGATGTGAATAATATCTGTAGGACTTAATCTACATTAATATTTTTTTTACTTTTTTTAACAATTAAACCACATACCACTGTTTAGTTTCAGTGTTCGATGTGATTCATCTCAATGTTTTTTTTTTTTACTCCATGCTTCTTTTCTGTTGCCTGTGACTATTTAGGAAACCAAGATCCTTATTCTCATCCAGCAATACAAAGCAAAGATCCTCCTTCACTGACTAAGAAGAGCTTCTCAGACAGAAGTTCAGGCTCCACTCAGTCCTTTCCATTTCTTCAGAGGAAGAGGTCGTCTCAGGTAGAGCACCAAAGACTGTGTTTACTTGCACACGTCTAGAAAATGTAAATTACTCAGTGCGCTCTCATTTCCGATTTCCCCAAAGGAGCACCCCGTGGACAGTGGCTTATCCGTTGAGATCAGAAGGTAATAAAGGTTTTCAGATCGAATCTTTTTCTATGCCCTTTTCAGTGAAATAACCGCAAATGGTAGCTTAGTGGTTTAAGGCATTAGACTTTGAATCTGGGGGTCGTGAGTTCAAATCTTAGCCACACCAAGCTAACACTCCTGGGCCCTTGAGCAAGGCCCTTAACCCCTATAATAGCTGGTATGAATGAAATAAATGCTCTGGATAATTGTAAATGTAATTGCTGACTCTGTAATTTCTGTGGTCCACATGGTTTTAGATGCGAGTTGCATTTCCGACGTAGACGAATCGCGGCTCGTAAAACAGTCGTCTTTTCCTCGTCTACCTCAGACAGAGCGCTTCGACAGTCCGAATATGAGAGTGTGGAACTTTGTCAAACCCTGTCTCAGAAAACACCTAACAGGTCTGTACTACATTATCTCCACATCATTGATGCAGATGTGCCTCATGAAACCCTTTTCACTCAGCCGTCAATCGTTTTTCTTCAATTTCCTTTTAATGACAGAATTCAATTATTTTAAAAAGAATTCTGGTTGGCATTGTGTATTTATTCATGTGATTAGCTGAAACATTATTGGTAATCCACATGACAGCACTGAATTCGTCTTTCTATTATTTTGCGAATTTGAAGAATTCATTATGCGGTGTGTTTTTTTTTTAGGGACAGATCACGCTGCAATGCACTTGGTGACAAAAGCTCTGCCGAGCAACTCTTCCCAAAGCTGTGTGGTGGAGATATGAACGATGCCACAACTAAACAGGTAACACACACACACACACACACACACACATACACACACATACATAGCGCATTTTAACAGTCTCAAAGCAGCTTTGCGAATATAGATTTTAAAAGTTATACGTTAATGCCTTTAAGTTTATCCCTAATGAGCGAGTCAGTGGCAACAATGGTGAGGAAAATCTCCCTGAGATGGTATGGAGAAGAAACCTTGATAGGAACCGGACTCAAAAGGGAACCTATCCTCATCCGGGTGATACCGAATGTCCTGGCGGACGTATCGCCATCTATGAAACGTTCACACCATTCAAATGTTTTACTGCGGCTGAGCAGCGTCTCGTCGCCGTACTGTGCTTAAATTCTTCTGTAGATATCCGCAAGTTTTACGCAACTTCATCACCACACGCTGTTCCATGCACACACCAACAATGATGTCTGCCATCTGGATTAACGGTCTCTGGACCGGCCCAGTAACATGTATACCATGCCACCTATCAGTAATAGGATACTATAGCCACTTACTACTGCATTTAGTACTGCCATGCCTACTGCCATGCCTTTGACTCGAATGCCCCTCATTGTTCCTGCTTTATAAAATTAAAATACTAAATCTAAACTAAACTAAAATAGAGGTCTGTTCTGGAATCTGGTCATTTCATTTGAGATTTCAAGCCACAGTCTTTACAAGTCGGTTAAAAATCCGGAAAACAAACTAGCATAAATTATTAGCCAACTAGCAAAGGTTGCATCTAATACATCTTTTAGAAACGTGACTTCAAATTCGAAATTTGCATGTAAAGAAGTACTTAAAAATTTCCCAAAATCATTCTGATATTGGTTGACTGATCTTTTTGGGGTCTCTAGTGTCATTTCGAGCAGATTTTTAAGAAAACGCGAATGAAATTCGACGTGCCTTTGACTTTGTTGTTCTGAGTTCAATAAACGGAAACATGTGAAATGAAAGAGTGTATTGGATCGTAAAGCGTTTGTAATGTGCTCCTTTTACTTTATGTACAATTTTCTATAAGGAAACGCTACGTTCGAAACAGTACCATGCAACACCTTTATGCTAGCATTTCTCAGGACTTGTTTCTTCACTTTGATGGCAGTCCAACATTGGCAAGACAGTGGACTGGACATGATTTGAACTGTAAAACTATAATAAACGGACATTTGGTGTTGAGCATCAAGACTGGTTCCTCTCCGGATTTCTTCCTCGTACCAAATCAGATGGTTTTTCGTTGGAATTTTTGCCACTGATTTGCTCATTAGGGATAAACTTACATGGACAAATTGATCATTTCTAATAATGAAGCTGCTTTGGGACAGTGTCCATTAAAAAGCGGTGTTGAAATCGTATCAAAACCTTACATTTCATGCAGAAATGCTGATTTGTAAAGCATTGTAGCCAACACCTGCAATGTAAAAAAAATATATATATATATATATATATATTGAATTATTCTCTGAATGCACTGTCCTTTTATATGAATAAAAACCACAGCCTTGGTTTTACAGGACAACGCCGCAGAAACAGCACAATCTGAGCATTGGCCGGCAAAGAGCAGCGCATCCTTGAGCACGGAGAGCTGAACTGCTTCTCGAAATGTACAGTATATTCCCTCTTTCACAGGCACTGTATCAATAAAGCAGGTCTATGGTGAAAAAACCCACAACTTTATATACAGTCTCAGTAACTAATATTGAGATGATGTTGAGATGCTTCATAGCTTCATGAACATTTTCCACACCGCATTCCGACTCCTGAACGACATAGATTGTTTACGTTGACAGATAAACATGGTACTATTTTAATTAAAGTTTTGATTGTGAAGACTCTCTTGTAGTGGAAAAAAACCTAATAGTATTTTACAAAGTGGGGATGGATGTGGGCATGGCTTACATAGGGTACAGATGGCACCTGGATGCACTAATATGAAAAAGATGAGCCAGTGAAAGCATATGCTCTGGGAGATGTTCTGCCAGGAAACATGGAGTCCTGGCACTCGTGTAGATGCTTTTAACGCAACAAAGAGTTCAAGGTGATGAAATTCCTGAGATCGCAATTCAATCGACCATCTGTGCTGGACCAATCCATCTCACAAATTGCAGGACTTCAAATAATCGACCAGTGCTAGAGGAGGTCTTCTGGTGTCCAAGCTTTGACAACTCAGCTGTTTTAGTGACACCACAGAGAAATACACTACAAAATAAAATGTGTAGTTTTGTAACAGTCCAACAGATAGCAGGATAAAGCTTCACACACAGTCACAGGGAGCACCAACCATCATCAGTCAGTGTGCTGAAAGACACCAGGTGCTATTCTGATCCTCGCACGCGAGTTTCCTGCCGGAAACAAAACTTGTTATGGCTCCTGTGGACTTCAACCTTTTCCTGAAGATTAGGCTGCTCCCTTTCCAGAAGGTGTTTGAAACGCCTTTGAAAGGAAACTTCCAGAAGTGTCTAAAAGGTGATGGTGTGTAAACGTAGATAAATAAAGTACTTTTTTGTAATCGGAGCGAGTCTTGAAACTTTTTGATCTTATCACAGGCGCCTTTAACATTCGGTCAGATCTGTGTAATCTTATTTATTTCTTTTTTAAACCACATAAACCTTTTATACAAGTCACTGAGTGTGTGTATTCCCTTAAATCAGATTCATGAAGAAGATTCAGACAAAATCAGATGAAACCAGTTTATCATTTACATATTTATTAACATTTTCATACAAAAGAACAATCCTACAGGCTGAATCGTCGTCTGTTCCGTTCGGTGGTCCTTGGTCATGTCATTCACCTGAAGAGGAGAAAAATAAATAAATATAAAATACAAAAGGCACTTGCTATGGATTATCACGCTTTTGTCCATGCCTGCTTACCAGCATTGAAAAGTTAAATCTGTGATTTCTGTATAAAGATGTCTGCCATGACAAACAGACTGAACAGATCAAAAGATTGGCTATAGAAAACAAATAAGCAATCAGAATCAAGCATTCAGACTAACCACAGTTTAAGATTCCATAATAGCCACTGGGGAAAACCTACATTATTCAGAAAACCAAATCAATAAGACTATAAGATCAAGAATGTCATGTGGATTACTAATAATGTTTATTACCTTCTAATTCATGATGATTTTACCATCATTCCAGCTTCTTTGGGTTGTTGACAGCCACATAGTGATAAAGCACCACCAAAAGGAACAGCGAGACCCCCAGCATGTTGGCAAAAATGGCGAGTTGTACGTCCGTCACCATGCTGTTGGAATAAACCACAAAACTAATCATTATTATTATTACAGTAACAAAAATAAAATTAGCTCTATCCTGGTTCTAAACAATGAATTGGGACATGTCAAAGAGTCGACTCAATTCGTAAATACAATTTTCTTCTCCAACGAGCACAATTTGCAAATGTGTCTTAGTTGTGATTAGTGTATTTATGACTGAACTTGTGTGAAATGTTTATCTTATTAATTTATTTACTTTAAAGACAGAAAATTATTTAAAAAAAGATCCGACTCATAAGAGTCGGCTCACATGCAAAAGAGAGTCGACTCCCTCACGAAGGACACGTCAGTTTTTCCTGAGCAGATTGACCAATAAATACAAAAACAGATTTTCATTTATAATCATTAAAAATAAATGTGGCGAATAATAATGTAATTATTCATTAAAATAATTTTGTACTGAATTTGGTGTGTTAGCTAAGCCGTAGTTTTGTTTAGCAAGACACGCGCGCTAATGATAACCGAATACGTTTTATTACATATATACATTCAAAGTCTCAATAATAGTTATGCGTATTTACGCGCCATTTGTTCTCGTTGATTGCATAATAGAATAAATAACTTACATTTATTGTGAGAGTTGAGTTTGGACTCAGACTAGAACCACGACTGAGACCCGAGCAGCAGCTACACGTTTACTTCCGCTTCTGCGGCCTGAGCCCACGTCATCATGGAACCGCCTCATGCAGTGTTCAAGAAGCGCCGGATTTCCTGTGAATATCTGTTTTTAATTCATTGTTATTCAGGCGTCAGCTGTGTAACGTGATGGAGGGGGTATTGGAGAAGTGAAGAAAAGAGTGCAGAAAGGGTGGAGAAGAAGTGGCATGAGTGATTTGTGGTAGACCTGTTATGGTGTTTAGTTTAGAGACAGCTGGATGTGACTGAGTTGAAGATGATGATGGAGGGACAGGATTAGAAAAAAGATTATTAGAGGTATGGTGTAGGTTGGACGTTTTGGAGACAAGGTGATTGAGATAGTTTGGGCAGGTGCAGAAGGGTGCCATGGGGTGTATCGACGGAAGAATGTTGAGGATGGTGGCACCAGGCAGGAGGAGGCCAAGGTTGAGGTTTATAGAGGAGGTGAGGGAAGACCTGCGGGGGGTTGTTTTGGAAGATGCAGATGTGGAGGACAGTGTTATATGAAGGCAGTGGATTCCCAAACAGGGAACTTCTTCACTTTACTTCTTGATATTTTGTGTTTTTGGGGGAAAAACCCACAATTGAGCAGGAGAGGAGGTTCATTTGCTCTATCCTGGGTTAGGAGTTTATTGCCCCTGTTGGGCCCTCGAGCAGGGCCCTTAACCCTCTCTGCTCTATGCATGCTGTATCATGGGTGACCCTGTGCTCTGACTCCAGCTTCTTCACAACCTCTGGCTTTTATTTAACAATCCGGATACTTAATGATCTGTATTTCTCTCTCTCTCTCTCTCTCTCTCTCTCTCTCTCTCTCTCTCTCTCTCTCTCGTTAAACATGCTCCTGAGCTTCCAGTGACTACCGAAACGGTCCATTTATTGTTTTTGGATCTTCATGATAGATAGATAGATAGATAGATAGATAGATAGATAGATAGATAGATAGATAGATAATTGGTAATTAAAGCAGACTTTAATGAACATGTAGGTGAAGGGAACAGAGGTGATGAGGAGGTTATGGTAGGTATGGTTTTAAGGAGAGGAATGTGGAAGGGCAGATGGTGGTAGATTTTGTTAAAAGGATGGAAATGGCAGTGGTGAACACTTACTTTAAGAAGAAGGAGGATCATAGGGTGACGTATAAGAGTGGAGGAAGGTGCACACAGGTGGACTATGTTCTATGTAGGAGATGCAACCTGATGGAGATTGGAGACTGTTAGGTGTTGGCAGGGGACAGTGTAGCTAGACAGCATCGGATGGTGGTCTGTAGGATGGTTTTGGAGGTGAAGAAGAAAAGGAGGAGAGTGAGGACTAAAGGAAAAATAAGATGGTGGAAACTAAAGGAGGAAGAGTGTAGTGTGAGATTTAGGTAAGAGGTTAGACAGGGGTTGGGTGATTGGGCACCTACTGCAGAAGTGATAAGGAAGGCAGCTAGAAAGATACTTGGTGTGACCTCTGGAATTAGAAAGGAAGACAAGGAGACGTGCTGGTGGAATGAGGAAGTGCAGGAGAGCATAAAGAAAAAGAGGTTGGAGAAACAGAATTGGGATCGACAGAGTGATGAGAAAATTAGGCTGGAGTACAAGGAGGTAAAGAGGGATGTGACGAAAGGAAAAGGCATATGAGGAGCTGTAGGAGAAGTTGGACACTAAGGAAGGAGAAAATGATTTGTAGCGATATGCCAGACAGAGGGACCGAGCTGGGAAGGATGTGTTGCAAGTAAGAACAATAAAGGATGGGGATGGAAATGTGTTGACTAGTGAGGAGAGTGTGTTGAGAAGATGGATTGAGTATTTTTAGCAGCTGATGAATGAGGAAAATGAGAGAGAGAGAAGGTTGGATGATATGGAGACGGTGAAGCAGGAAGTGGATAGGATTAGCAAGGAGGAAGTGAGAGCAGCTATCAAGATGAAAGTCAAAGGATGAAGAGTGGAAATTTGGTAGGACCGTATGGCATGGAGATGTTTAGAAGAGATGCAGTTCAACAAGATTTTGGAAGGTGAGAGGATGCCTGAGGAATAGAGAAGGAGTGTGCTGGTACCGATCTTTAAGAATAAGGGAGATGTGCAGACCTGCAGTAGGAGTAAGACAGAGTACATGTGTGTGAATTAGAGGGAGGGCAGTGGAGTGGTGCGGTTGCTGGGTGAAGAGGTGGAGAAGGTGGAGGAGTTCAGGTCCCTGGGGTCAACAGTGCAAAGTAATGGAGAGTGTTTTAGAGAAGTGAAGAAAAGAGTGCAGGCAGGGTGGAGTGGGTGGAGAAGAGTGACAGGAGTGATTTGTGATAGAAGAGTATCTGTGAGAGTAAATGGGAAAGTTTATAGGACTGTGGTGAGACCTGCGATGTTGTATGGTTTAGAGACAGTGGCATTGAGTAAAAGACAGGAGGTGGAGCTGGAGGTAGCAGAGCTGAAGATGTTGAGATTTTCATTGGGCATGACGACGATGGACAAGATTAGAAATAAGTTTATTAGCGGGACAGCGCATATGGGACATTTTCTAGACAAAGTGAAAGAGGCCTAATTGAGATATTTGGACATGTGCAGAGGAGGGACATGGGGTATATCGGTAGGAGAATGCTGAGGATGGAGCCATGAGGAAGGAGCAAATATGAAAGCCCATAGAGGAGGTTTATGGATGTGGTGAAGGAAGACGCAGGTAGTTGGTTTGAAATAGGCAGATGTAGAGGACGGGGAGGTATGGAGACTGATGATTCGCTGTGGTGACCCCTAATGGGAGCAGCAGAAAGATGAAGAAGAATTAATTGCGTGTTATTAAATTTGTGCCGTTATATATATATATATATATATATATATATATATATATATATATATATATATATATATATATATATATATATATATATATATATAGTATTATTTTATTTTATTTTAATTTTTTAAATCATCTTTTTATTTATTATGAGCGGCCCTGTTGGTGTAAGGGCTGTAATAACTCTCCCCGGCAGCAGGGGGCTCAGGTCGGATAGAGGCTTAAGGAAAGAGACAGGAGTTGGCGCCGAAGAGGAAATTCAAAACACTTCTGTTGTGGATGTTCTGATTATCTGTGTAGTGTTTACTGACCGGCAAACGTCTCTACGAGATACAGGATCTATTCAATCTAGTATTAGTAGGTAACACACACACACACACACACACACACACACACACACACACACACACACACACACACACACACACACACACACAGATATACGTGCGCACACTGCTTTATGCACAAGAAGTGTCACGCACACTCAATATAATGTAAAAACAATGATATACACACACTCCGCGATTGCACACAAAGTGACACACACACACACACACACACACACACACACACACACACACACACACACACACACACAAACAATTAGTACCATGCACATGCAGTGATCTACACACACACATAACCAGGAATATGTGCATGCAATGTTTTACACACACACTCACACATACAATCTGAATAATGCACATGTAGTGATCTACACACACATAACCAGGAATATGTGCATGCAATGTTTTACACAGGGACACACACACTCAGAATAATGCACAAGCGCAGTGATCAATGCAATGTTACACACACACACACACACACAAAAAAAAATCAGCATAATGCAGGAGGGGGGACAGCTTGACAGACTAAAGTACTGCTCTGCTGCATCTCATATTGCCTTCGCACACACACACACACGAATCTCACTGGTGTGTCAGGTATCAGCAGGGTGGGGTGCTGTCATGGTTAATCCAGGAAACTGTCCTAGAAATAATAATCAACTTTCTCCCGGTGAGAAAAGAAAAAATCTGTCCTATCTGCAGGACATCTACAGCGAGTGGTTCCGGGCCAGGAAGATAGTGGAGGACCTCAGCCGTCCCAAAAATGGGCTCTTGTCTCTGTTGCGTTCAGGGAAGCGATCTCGCTCCTTGAAGGAAACACAGAGAGAATGAGGAGGAGCTTCTTGCTGTAGACAATTAGAAGTCTAAACCAGGAACCTAGCATCTAGTCCCTGGACAATTGCACAACTTTAACGCTGGAATGGAACGGCACAGTGACACCTCAAGACCAGCACATGGACACTTTATTCACAATCACACTGCGACATTTCTAATTCTTGTATATATAATATCTCTCAGCTCTCAGTCATGGGTGTGAACGATCTGTGGTCGATCCTGAGTCCAGTGCAGGAATCCGTCCCGCTGTACAGTCTCACGGGGAAAACTCTGGCTGTGGATCTCAGCCTGTGGATCTGTGAGGCCCAGCACGTCCAGGGCATGATGGGGAAAGTCACAAAACCCCACCTACGGTAAAAACCTTTTATTTATTTTTTTTTTACATTCATTGTAATGTGATTTAACCTCAATCGGCCTCTACAGGCTGCACACCGAATGAAACCATTTATCGAACACGTTGTTGTTTGTTGCATACGTTTATCTCACTGGACACTTGAAATTCTTCTGGCAGCAATTTGTTTTTCCGCGCCTCGTCCCTCCTTCGGATGGGCATCAAGCTGGTTTTTGTGATGGAAGGAGAAGCTCCCAAGATCAAGGCCGAGACTATGAGCAAGAGAACAGAGATGGGGTTCCGTGGAAGCAAAACCAAAAGCGTCTCAAAACCAGGAACGGTCAAAAACACCAGCAGGGGGCGATTTAAAGCTGTGCTCAGAGAGGTAATGTTTGGGTGGGGGTGTGTGTGTGTGTGTGTGTGCTGCGGGAGAAGGAAATTTTCACATTTATGGCATTTAGCAGATGCATTTATATATCGTGACTTATATGCATCTTATTTATATATCTGAACAGATTTGGGGTTAAGGGCCTTACTCAGGGGCCCAAAAGTGGCAGCTTGGACCTTCAGGTCCAAAGTCCAATGCCTTAACCCCCTAAGACACATGCAGACGTGTAGTCAAACGCTCATTACATCAAAAGAGTTAATGATTAAAGGATACCATTAAAAAAAAAAGAATACTGATGTAAAATAAAAAGATCAAATGGGATTTACAGTGACAATAGAAACAATGCGGAGTAAATCGAAGTGTCAGCATTTTGCATTTATATTCTGTGAAGGCCGCATGACACTTATTACCTGATCAAGTTCGTTTGTGCAAGATGTGTGGTTTGAAAAGCAACTTTGTTTTGCAACAAAAAAATCAAAAGATGAAATAGTGAATATTGTGCAAAAAAAAATTTGTTGGCAAATATTGTAGAGGGGAAAGCAAGCAAAGAAAACAAGCAAGATGAGGTAATGACGGAGTGATTAAAAGAAAAAAAAGGAAAACAAGGTCATTAATATATATGTAAATACAGTGCATCTGGAAAATGTTCGCTTTTGTTATGGTATGGCTTTATTTCAAAATGAATTCATTTATTCTTTTCCTCAAGATTCTACAAACAAAACCTCGTAATGACAATGTGAAAGAAGTTTGTGTAAAATTTCTACAAATTAAAAAAAAAAAAAAAAAGTAAGAATCTCATGTACATTAGTACTTACAGCCTTTACTTGTTGAAGCTCCTTTGACACCAATTACAGCCTCAAATCTTTTTTGAGTTTCTAAAATTCTTCTTGGCAGAACCTCTCAAGGTTGGATGGGGAGCTTCAGTGCACAGCCATTTTCAGAACTCTCCAGAGATTTTTAATCAGGGTAAAGTCTGTGTGCTGAGGGTCGCTGTTCTGTTGGAAGATGAACCGTTGCTCCAGTCTGAGGTCCAGAGTGCTCTGGAGCAGGTTTTCATCAAGGATGACTCTCTACATTGCTGTATTCATCTTTCCCTCGATCCTAATTCCTCACAGCATGATGCTGCCACCACCATGCTTCACTATAGGGATGGTATTGGCCAGGTGATGAGCGGCACCTGGTTTCCTCCAGACATGTTGCTTCGCATTCAGGCTAAAGAGTTCAAGTTTTGTTTCTCATGGTCTGAGAGTCCCTCAGGTGCTATTTGGCAAACTCCAGGTGGGCTGTCATGTGCCTTTTATTGAGGAGTGGCTTCCGTCTTTCCACTCTACCATACAGGCCTGATTGGTGGTGTGCTGCAGAGATGGTTGTTCTTCTGGAAGGTTCTTCTCTCTCCACAGAGAAACGCTAAAGCTCTTTTTGAGTGACCATCAGGTTTTTGGTCAGCTCCCTAACTTCTCCCACGATAGCTCAGTTTAGCCTGGCGGCTCCGCTCTAGGAAGAGTCCTGATGGTTCCAAAATTCTCCCATTTACGGATGATTGAGGCCACTGTGCTCATTGGGACCTTCAATGCCGCAGAAACTTTTCTGTCCCCTTCCCCAGATCTGTGCCTCGATACGATCCTGTCTCGGGGGTCTACAGACATTTCTTTGGACTTCATTCCTTGCTTTGTGCTCTGACATTCACTGATAACTGTGGGACCTTCTATAGACAGGTGTGTGCCTTTCCACATCATGTCCAATCAACTGAATTGAAAGCACTTCTTTCACATTGTCATTATGGGGTTTTGTTTATAGAATCTTGAGGAAAAAAATGATTTAAAAGTGAAAGGCTATGAAAACTTTCCAGATGCACTGTATATAAACAATAAAAAAATATGAGGCTGATTATTGTGCAAAAAAAGGAAAGATGAGGTAGTAAATATTAATATATAAAATAACGTGTGTGTGTGTGTGTGTGTGTGTGTGTGTGTGTGTGTGTTTCAGTGTTCTGATATGTTAGACTATTTGGGAATCCCATGGGTGTCTGCAGCGGGCGAGGCAGAGGCCATGTGTGCATTTTTGGACGCGCAGGGTTTGGTGGACGGCTGCATCACGAGTGATGGCGACGCTTTTCTGTACGGCGCACAAACCGTCTACAGAAACTTCAACATGAACACAAAGGTCCTTTCTTATATACCGTAAAACACGCATGAGCCCACCTCATTGTCTACCCATGAATACAAAACTCTTGCCCCCAAACCCCAAGGTGGTGCAAGTAACGTTTTGACAGATCGTCTCAACTCGTGATCAATAATGAGGTCTACGATGGCCTAATAGAAGCCAAACATGAAGAAGCATTCTGGACCAGATGTCAGTTTTATACATTTTTTTTTTTTTTTTTTACCATGGCTCAGCTTTTCTTCTTGTCCTCAGGCCATGACTTTTTTCTTATTAGTAATATTTCTACACACGGTTATATGAACTTTTAAGAAAAGAAACGGTTGTACCTTTTAAACATGTAACGGTAATGAAGTTAATAAATGCTTTAGAAGTATTGTTTATTTCAACATTTACATATACATAATTAAATTGCTTCGTTTGTTAACTAGTTAATGCACTATGAACTGACATTAATGAAGTACAGTAGTGTCTAAACAAACAGCACATAGAATTCAGTGTCATTCAGTGATTCGCCTCTAGAGGCCACTCTCGTTAATGACAGCGGACCTTCTCAGGCATTCCAGTGCAGACGCGACCCGGGAAAAACTATAAGTATGGATTTTCGCTGAAATTTGATCAACTTTCGGTGCTGATGAATCATCAAAACAGAATGATCTACTTAAAATGCCTGCATATCCTTATTATACAATGATCTATCCTGTTTAATTTCCTGTATTTTGCCTTCTCTCTTTCATTCACATATCAGGACCCTCAGATAGACTGCTATAAGATGTCCAGAATAAAGACGGAGCTGCAAATGAAGCGAGAGACACTCGTGGGCCTGGCCGTGCTCCTCGGCTGTGACTACATTCCTAAAGTATGCTAAAGGCTACACAGAGATTATTGGCATGCACTGTATATGATGGCCATTTGAGTGAATATTTTAAGCTAAATGCTTTTTTTCTTTTCTTTTTTTTTGGCCCTTCAGGGTGTTCCAGGCATCGGGAAAGAACAAGCTCTTAAATTTATACAGAATTTAAAAGACACGACTCTTCTCCAAAAGTAGGTGCAAAAACATTTCCAACTGGGGGGTTTTATAACCGAAGCATCACACAATAACTGCTCATAGTTGGCATTATTCAAACATTAATAAAATAAAAATATATATATATATATATATATATATATATACAGGGAGTGCAGAATTATTAGGCAAATGAGTATTTTGACCACATCATCCTCGTTATGCATGTTGTCTTACTCCAAGCTGTATAGGCTGGAAAGCCTACTACCAATTAAGCATATTAGGTGATGTGCATCTCTGTAATGAGAAGGGGTGTGGTCTAATGACATCAACACCCTATATCAGGTGTGCATAATTATTAGGCAACTTCCTTTCCTTTGGCAAAATGGGTCAAAAGAAGGACTTGACAGGCTCAGAAAAGTCAAAAATAGTGAGATATATTGCAGAGGGATGCAGCAGTCTTAAAATAGCCAAGCTTCTGAAGCGTGATCATCGAACAATCAAGCGTTTCATTCAAAATAGTCGACAGGGTCGCAAGAAGCGTGTGGAAAAACCAAGGCGCAAAATAACTGCCCGTGAACTGAGAAAAGTCAAGCGTGCAGCTGCCAAGATGCCACTTGCCACCAGTTTGGCCATATTTCAGAGCTGCAACATCACTGGGTGCCCAAAAGCACAAGGTGTGCAATACTCAGAGACATGGCCAAGGTAAGAAAGGCAGAAAGTCGACCACCACTGAACAAGACACACAAGCTGAAAGCGTCAAGACTGGGCCAAGAAATATCTCAAGACTGATTTTTCTAAGGTTTTATGGACTGATGAAATGAGAGTGAGTCTTGATGGGCCAGATGGATGGGCCCGTGGCTGGATTGGTAAAGGGCAGAGAGCTCCAGTCCGACTCAGGCGCCAGCAAGGTGGAGGTGGAGTACTGGTTTGGGCTGGTATCATCAAAGATGAGCTTGTGGGGCCTTTTCGGGTTGAGGATGGAGTCAAGCTGAACTCCCAGTCCTACTGCCAGTTTCTGGAAGACACCTTCTTCAAGCAGTGGTACAGGAAGAAGTCTGCATCCTTCAAGAAAAACATGATTTTCATGCAGGACAATGCTCCATCACACACGTCCAAGTACTCCACAGCGTGGCTGGCAAGAAAGGGTATAAAAGAAGAAAATCTAATGATATGGCCTCCTTGTTCACCTGATCTGAACCCCATTGAGAACCTGTGGTCCATCATCAAATGTGCGATTTACAAGGAGGAAAACAGTACACCTCTCTGAACAGTGTCTGGGAGGCTGTGGTTGCTGCTGCAATGTTGATGGTGAACAGATCAAAACACTGACAGAATCCATGGATGGCAGGCTTTTGAGTGTCCTTGCAAAGAAAGGTGGCTATATTGGTCACTGATTTGTTTTTGTTTGGTTTTGAATGTCAGACATGTATATTTGTGAATGTTGAGATGTTATATTGGTTTCACTGGTAAAATAAATAATTGAAATGGGTATGCATTTGTTTTTTGTTAAGTTGCCTAATAATTATGCACAGTAATAGTCACCTGCACACACAGATATCCCCTAAAATAGCTAAAACTAAAAACTACTTCCAAAAATATTCAGCTTTGATATTAATGAGTTTTTTGTGTTCATTGAGAACATGGTTGTTGTTCAAATTAAATCCTCAAATAAAATTAATCCTCAAAAATACAACTTGCCTAATAATTCTGCACTCCTGTATATATATATATATATATATATATATATATATATATATATATATATATATATATATATATATATATATATATATATATATATACATACACCCCTGACTGACTAATCTCGCTTTAATTGACGATCGAGAGATGAGTAGGCTCCTCCCACCATGAGCGCACAGTCAGTTTAGCTCTTTTAATCTCCCTGCCATGGTTGCATGATCTGGATCTCCAGGCGACAAGGGGGTCAATTTCTTTGAGCTATATGAGAGCCCAGGAACAGCAAAAATTGAATTTGTAGATTCAAGACAGGGCAGTATGTTTGCTTTGTGCCTTTCAGATAGTCATTTTGCTGCTTGCTCCTTAATATGGTCCCATTTTAGCATAAGATGGAAAGAGGAGGTTTGAGTCATTTGGTGGTTTATCGACTGTTTTTTTATAGATTCAGTGATTGGAGGAAATCCACTTACGATGTTCAGGAGTTTCCTGTGAAGAAGGTCACCCACTGTCTGGTGTGCCGTCACCCTGGTGAGGTTACCACACATTGCAATATACATTACATTATCCAACCATCCAGCCACCTGCACACCCACCCACCCACAGTGTGGATGGACTTGTCCCCTTAGACAGAGTCACTCAGTGTTTTGGGCTTCTAGAATCAGTGACGCCATGTGCTGTTTGTTTTTTCACGTGAGACTGCGCGCTGCATGGAGAGCGCTATATTATATTTATTATATATCATTCATATATTCATTTCCTTTAGCACATTTCCATGATTCAGTAATGTTTTCTTTTTTATTTACATAATACAGATCAGTACTATTTTACATGGAGTATGTTTGTTTGGTTCTCAGTAAAATCCCGTACCAGTCCACCTGTAATTCTCTCCTTCTCCCAAATGTGGCAGGTTCTGCTAAAGCTCACGAGCGCAGTGGCTGTGTGTTCTGCGGCAGCGAGAAATTCTGCCAGCCTCAAGACTATGACTCGCAGTGTCCCTGTGACTGGCACCGCACCGAGCACGCTCGCCAGGCCTCCTCGGTCGAAACCATCATCAAAAAGTTAGAGGCAAAGATTATGACTGAAATTTCTAGCGAACTCCACAGAAGTTGAAAATATGAAATTAACATGCAGAATAGGTTGCCTGGGGGAAGAAAGGTTCTGTGATCCGTGGAGCCGGCCAGGCGGCAAAAGTTAAAAAAGGAGACGGCTTGGATGAGAGGGTAATTTTCGGAGCCCCTTATCCTCAATCTGGATGTATACAGTTCTTGAAAGGTGGCCAGGGGAGCACCTATAATCCAAAGTCCAAACAGTCATTTTTAGTCTTCTGATATCTGATTTTGCAGAGTAAAACCAGACAGTTATTGAAGTGCAAGGGACAGACCCTTGGCCCCTTCAGCACAGCCCTTAAACCTCAGCTGCTTAGTTGTAAAATTATAAGTTGCTCTAGAAGAAACCTTCAGAGGAACCAGACTCACCGAATATCCATTCATAACAATTCCATCATTGTTAAGGTGTGCTGT